>NW_003307576.1:1256988-1261624 GCF_000143455.1 Volvox carteri f. nagariensis
CATGGGGGAGGGGAGGGGTAGAGGGAGGGTGTCCGGGGGAAGAGGGGAAGGAAGGGGGGATGGAAAGGTTTGTGGGTTAGGTTGCTGGTCATCGTTACTGCTCTGCCTTCCCGAGCCCTTCCCGAGCGGCGACCTGTATCGACCTTGGGTAGGGAGACTTCAACCTTGCCGCATTACCTCTTGGCCACATTTGTCTTTCGTCCCGTTTCCTGGTGTGCTTGCCAGCAGACGTGCACGCTGCGCACGTCTTCTGGTCGATACATCTGGATGTCGGACTGTCGTTGTGATGATTGCTGGGCCGTTTCCTCCCCCCCCACCGCACACACGCAGACACGCACCTACACCTACATGCTCACTTGGGCATCACCTCACATCACCTCACATCACCTCACCTCCCCGCTGCGCCCCTTCCCTTGCACCCCGTCCCTTCAGCTTCGTGGCGACAGCGGCTACGGCGGCTCCTCAGCAGTCACCAATGGCAGCTACAGCGCCGATAGCACTAGCAGCAGTAGCAGTAGCAGTAACAGTAGCAGCAGCAGTACCAGCGGTAGCAGCCTTTTGGAGTTTCAGTGTACGGCAGCGGGTATACTGAGTGCCTGGGCTGCCGGCAGCTCCGCCAATCGGGCCAAGTTGACGAGTCTGGGGCTCCCCGGGGTGCTGGCGGAGGTGGCTACTGCCGTCAGCGGATTGAGCGACCGGGGGGCGGTGGGGCTGCAGTGGCAGCTGTTGAGGTGGGGCTGCGTGGCGTGTGAGCTTTTCAGCTTTAGTAATTAATAATGCTGATCTGAGCCACGATAAGGGTGTAGGTGCATGGTTTGGGTATGTGTGCGTGGTTTGGGTATGTGTGCGTGGTTTGGGTATGTGTGCGTGGTTTGGGTATGTGTGCGTGGTTTGGGTATGTGTGCGTGGTTTGGGTATGTGTGCGTGGTTTGGGTATGTGTGCGTGGTTTGGGTATGTGTGCGTGGTTTGGGTATGTGTGCGTGGTTTGGGTATGTGTGCTGGAGCGGGCGCGAACGCATCACGCACGCACGCATGTCCATGTGTGTGTGTACATGACAGCTCATTGTCACACTTTTAGCAAAAACGCTCGATTAGCTTTGCTTTTTCAAAACTTTCCTTGGACTTTTCCCTTAACTAACGACTTCCGCTCGTGATGGATCTCTCCCCCCCCACACACACACACCGACACCGACACCGACACCCGTCAGAAGTTGGTGCTTTGGGAGAGACGTCGACAATTAGCGCTCTTTGCTTTTATACTTTTTTCGTCTCTTGCATCACACGATTCCACCCACCTTTTATTATACCTTTTAGTCTGATTGTGTTAGTGTGAAGTAGGGGAGGGGAGTTACAGCTTCACCCGTGGCCACTAGCCTGCTGGCAGTCCTGATCTTCCCCGATGTTCGGGGGCACACCACCCTTCCTTACTATCCTTCTCATCACCCGCGTGTGCCGACTTCTGCAAAGTCAATGACTTTTCGGGTTCAGCACCACCTACCACCAGCATCGATACCGATATTCGGTTTTTGTACAGAAATAGCAGTTGTAGCTACAGATCAGTGGCACGCTGTTATTGTATTCAAGGAGGAGGGCTAACGGCATAATAGAGGGAATCTCGATGCAAAACGTTCAACGTTGCAGAACGATGCAAAACGTTCAACGTTGCAGAACGATGCAGAATGTTCAACGGATGTCTTATGTATCCAATGCCGTTGTTACATCTTCCGCAGGCTTGCCCGCGTCATGGCGGAGCACAGCTCGTCAGGCGACTCACACCACCTAGCAGCCTGCGTCCTGCCGCTGATGTACACCGCTGCCGACGCTGCAGCGGCAGGAGACGCTGCCATGGCGTCGTACGCTGTCGACACGCTAGCGGCGGCGGTACGTCACGGCGGCGCGCCGGTGGCGGAGGTCGTTTCTAGCAGCACCATGCCGCACCTGCTATGGCAGTTGGCGGAGGGACTAGGGGCGCACAAAGTGACGGCGGCGCCGTCGGCTGACGGCAAGGAAGTCGGCGCCGCCGCCTCCAGCGCTGACGAGAAGTCAACAGCGCCGCCAGCGGCGGCGACAGGCACGGCAAAGCCGTCCATATTCCGAAGCTGGTTTTTTCCGGGTCGCGGCGCCTCAACAGGCACGTCGTCATCAACTGGTCAGGCTTCAACGCCGCCAGCCGCGACTGGCGGCGCGGCCGCCAGCGGCGGCGGCGCCGGCGCCGGCGGCGCGCCAACAGCCCAGCAGGCTGCGAAGAGCCGGAAAGTCATGCAGGTTCAGGTGAGACTTGAAACAAACTTGAATACTGCAGGGACACAGTATTTTGCGGCTTCAAGGAGTGATTTTGACCCGATGAGGAAAGGAAGTGGGGAGATCTGATCTAATGTACGGACGCAGGACGCAGCAGCAGCACGGGGCACACCCATCGCACCTTTTTACCTGTATCGCAGATCCCCGGGGGGCAAACCCGACGCGTCGCGAACCCCGAGCATTACCCTACTTCCACACACACCGCGCACACAACAAAAAGTTTTTGAAAAATACATTCTTTAAGTTTTTTTCTTGACGAGCGGAGTCTTCAATACGGGATCTTCACGCTACAGGACCCGACGGTTGCGGCTTCCGTTGCCGCCGCCGTGGCGGAGCTAGCCCACTGCTCCCTGCTCCCTGAGCCGCAAGTACCTCGATGGAGAGATTGGCTACTGGATGTATTGTGCGCGGACGGATTCGATCCGGGGACCTCCACTGGGATCACGGCCGAGACCGGTACGGCCAGCAGCGGCGGCGCTGGGGCGCCAGCGACGCTTCCAGCGCCTCAGCAGCGCAACGGCACCGGCGCTATCCACGCCACGCCGCTACTGCCGCCGCGGCATCGTGGAGAGGCGCGTCTGGTCGCAGCAGCGACGGCCGGCACCAGCGGCGGCTGTAGCAGTAGCGGCGGCGGCGGTAGCAGTAGCATAAAGGATGGCAAACGGAAGGAGCAGCAGAAGCAGGTGACGCTGCCGACGTGGCTAGCCCTGCCCGAAGCAGCGCGGCAAGGGCCCCGGCCGCGCGGCGGCAGTGGCAGCGATTGCGACGGCGGCGGTAGCAGGGCCGATTCGCATCAGGATTCTGAGCTACGGCGACTAAGTGCTCTGGAGGCTGTGAGGAGCAATGTGGTCGGGGCCCTGTCATGTGAGCGGGCGCTGGGTGTGTGCACCACTGCTGGGTGGTGGCAGGGACTTCGTGTGGGTGCACCGCGTGGTGCATGGGCTCCGCAGTGAAGGGGAAGAAAACGTTGGGCGCGGGTGCGGGGTGTGTGTGTCTGTGTGTGTGTCTGTGTGTCTGTGTGTCTGTGTCTGTGTGTGTGTCTGTGTCTGTGTGTGTGTCTGTGTCTGTGTCTGTGTCTGTGTCTGTGTCTGTGTGTGTGTCTGTGTGTGTGTGTGTCTGTGTGTGTCTGTGTGTGTCTGTGTCTGTGTCTGTGTCTGTGTCTGTGTCTGTGTCTGTGTCTGTGTGTGTCTGTGTGTGTCTGTGTGTGTCTGTGTGTGTCTGTGTGTGTCTGTGTGTGTCTGTGTGTGTCTGTGTCTGTGTCTGTGTCTGTGTGTGTCTGTGTCTGTGTGTCTGTGTGTCTTGTGTCTGTGTCTGTGTCTGTGTCTGTGTCTGTGTCTGTGTCTGTGTCTGTGTCTGTGTCTGTGTCTGTGTCTGTGTCTGTGTCTGTGTCTGTGTCTGTGTCTGTGTCTGTGTCTGTGTCTATGTCTATGTCTATGTCTGTGTCTATGTCTATGTCTATGTCTATGTCTATGTCTATGTCTATGTCTATGTCTATGTCTATGTCTATGTGTCTGTCCCGAACCCCACTTTCCAAAAACGTGACACCACATATGCGTGCACGTGTGATTATAGTTAGCTAACTTACACTAAGACAATAATATATAACATGCATAGATAAAAGATACGTCTGCTGCAGTTCTTTCCAGCTGAGCTCTCCGAACACCGGATCTCCGTGCACAGGCAGTCACCCAACCAAAAGGATGCCCCAGCTCGCCGCATCGGCTGTCTTCCGTCGTCTCTCTCTTCCTTTATCCCGCATCTCACCGTGCTGCTTTCCCCGACGGTTCTGGAACTTAGGACAAACAACTGAGACTCAGCAGCCTAGAACAGAGATTTTCGAAAAAGAGCGCCGCCACCCTTTTCGACCCCTGGTGATGCCGCTCCCTTGACTCTCTCCCTCCCTGGACTGCTATAACCCACCCCCCAATGGCCCCCTCTCCCCCCGCATTTCCCATATGAATCCCTTCCCTCCCCTTCAGCGCTCTCCCACATGCCCGGCAACCACGGTCTGCAGGTACGGGACGTACGTGATGTACGAATATCTGACGAACGCGGGGCGCGTGTGTGAAGTACGCGGGTTGGCAGCTGGGAATGCTTTTCGAAACGGCTATACAACTTACACGGCATGCGTAGAAAGCCTCGTAATGCCTCGTAGAAAATACCCATTCCAGGTTTTCTGGAGGGCCGTTTTGGAGGGGTTGCGTGCTGGGGAGCATTAGCATGGTTGGGCCCAGTGTGTAGCAAAGCCTTATGTACTTATGTAGATATGTACTTATATATACTTGTAGATGTGTAGATGTCATATTTATTATTATTGTGTGTGTCTCTGTCCCA
>NW_003307576.1:1262088-1282945 GCF_000143455.1 Volvox carteri f. nagariensis
GGAAGGGAAGGGAAGCATCGCCGACTTTGAAACGTGTAGCCGGGGAGTCATGCGCTTGTTGGCGTGCATGACGTGTGTATGCGCGTGTGTATGCGCGTGTGTATACGCGTGTGTATACGTGTGTATTAGGGGTGGAGAATTACAGCGTAATAGACTTTTTGGACCGTAAGTTACGCAAAGCGTAAAGCGCAAAGCGTCAAATACCGTATATTACGGTTTGGGGCGTCGTGAGACCAACCGTAATGCTTTACAGTCCCGTACCAGTGGCCATTTTCGTGAACCCAAAACATTTTAGTAATTATAGTAACATTAAATAACATTTTTTTTAGCTGCTACGTCTGTTCGCGTGGTTCATGTGTAACAATGGCCGATGAGACACCCAAACAGCATATCATTGTTTACATAGTTACCTTGGTGCTGGTATAGATCTACTTAGTTGTGGCTATGTTGAGGTGCGTTTTCGAAAAATCGGACATTTTCGTCTTCCATTAATTGCTCTAGAATGGATGTTAGATGTTATATGTTGCTTTGGAGGCGCGGTGGCGTGTGGACATCTGACTTCCGGTGAGGACAGGCAAAATGGACACCGTAATTGACGTTACGCCGTCACACCGAAAACTTACGGTCGTTTTTGGGCCCTACCGTAATTACCGTAACGGAAAAGCGTAATTTGTAAAACCGAAAAGCGTAAGTTCCCACCCCTAGTGTGTATACGCGTGTTTGGTTTCGGAGTGCCTCTCCTTTCAACGCTCGTCCCGCCGGGTTTCGCCTTTGGATCTTGCGCATCGCTTTTTCCGCCACGTACCCCTTTCCACCCCTCTCTTTCTTCAGACGTCCATCCTTGTCTTGTTGCCAAACACATGACTCCCCTCCCTTTCCCTTTCCCTTCCCTCATCTTATCATATTCCCCGGGCGGCCCCCCCCCCCCCGCACCTCACCTCTCTCAGTCTGTGGCCGATGCTCTGGAGCGAGCCGCAGACGCCGTGGCGGATGACTCCCCCCCACTACCTTCCCATCTGGAGTTTGACCTGGCGGGAAGCGGCTTGGTGGCTCGACCCACACACGACACACAAACACGTAGATCCCCGACGGCCGGCAGCAGTAATAGCAGTAGCAGTAGCAGTGGCAGTAGCACGACCGCCAGCGGTAGTGGCAACAGGATAGGGGCTGGGGCTGGGGCTGCTACAGGGACGGTATCCAGCGCTGGTGCCACTGGCCGCGGCAGTAGCGGCGGTAGCTTGGATCAGCAGCAGCAGCAGCAGCAGCAACAACAACGGCGTCATGCTGCGGATGTAGCCGCGTACCGCCAAGCGGCTCACGTTGTGGATGTGGTGGTGGCGGAGCGGAAGGCGGCGGATGCGCTGGAGGTGGGATGGAATGCGGTGTGGTGTGGTGTGGGCATGGCGTGGGGAATATAGGGGTAGTGGTGGTGATTGTGGTGATGATTGTGGTGATTGATGTGTGCTGCATGTGGTGTTGGTGGGGGCTCGGACGCTATCGAGTTATGTCCGCTGCGTTTGATTTTTTATATTTGCAAGATGGGGGGGGAGCCGGGTTCGAACTGGGGTTTTCACCGTGCGCTTTTGGTGTTCCATGTTACTTCCGGGATGTTGGGAAACTCTCTGATGGAATCCCAACCCCACATTTGAACGCCACCAATCATGGCATCATGTTCTCCACCTCAACCCCCCACGTGCATGTTTCAACCCCTAACACACAACCTAACACATGTCTATCACACAAACTATCTGCACTACCGGTTCGACGTCTATCCAGATATCCTGGCAGCGCATAAGGCCCTCTCCTAGTCCACATGGCCGGCATGTTTCCGCTGCGTTCCTCACGGAGAGTTTGTGTTCGTACCGTGCCCGCAGGCCTTATGCGCCATCGTGGCCCCGGATCCTGAGAAGCAGCGCTGGCTGCTGCACCGCGGAGTGCTGCCGCTCCTGCACCGCCTCACTCGCACTGCGGATGACCCACGGGTCGGTCTGCAGGAGCAGGGCCAGCCCGGCGCGGAGCGCATGGAGCAGGAGGCGGCAAGGGAGGGAATGGAGGCGGTCGCAGCTGCTAACGCCAATGCGGCCGCTGCTGCTGCTGCGGCGGCGGCGGCGGCTGCTGCCGCCCCTTCAACGACAGGTGAGGTAGCAGCGGAGCGGGATTTACGTATACAAGGCTCAGTCCAGGTGCATCCGCAACAGCATCACCACCACCACTATCACCACCACCACCACCACCACCACCACCAGCCCGCAGCACCGCAGCACCATCATCAGCATCGCGTGGAACCCCTTCCTCCTCCTCCTTCGCTTCAACAGCAGCAGCAACAAGATCAACAGCATTCTACACAGCAGCAGCAGCAGCAGCAGCAGCAGCAGCAGCAGCAGCAGCAGCTCAACAAGCATTTGCATTACCAAAAGCAGCAACAAAGCCGAATATTTTATTATAGCCAGCAGCAAAATCAGCAGCAGCAGTCAGAGGAGGCGCAGAAACAGACACAGATACAGACACAGGCGGTGGTTTCGGAGCTCATGTCCGATCACGAAGGCGGCCCTTCGTTGTGCCTCCAACGCCAAGTGGCGAGAATGTTGGCCCTGATGGCGCTGCTCCGGGATGCCGTGGGCGGTATCGCTGGCGGCGGCGGCGTTTCCGCCTCCGCCGCGGCGACGGCAGGTAACGGGACCAGCAGCGGCGGCGGAAACGATGGCGGCGACGGTTGGTTGCCGTGGCTGCGCCACGCCGCCTCCAGCAGTGACTGCCGCCTGTCAAGCAACGCCACTCGGGCGCTGTTGCACCTGGCGGCGCTGGACGTCAACGCGGCGGCGGGTGCCGCCGCCGCTGCCGGCGACGGGGAGTCCTTAGCGGCCGTAAGGACGGTGGCAATGGTGGCGGCGGCGGCGCCCGTGTTTCTGGATGGCATTCACCTGCTGGACCCCGGGGCTCAGCACCATTGGGCGCTTGTACGGCAGGCCGCTGCCGCCACCGCAGCGGCGACGGCGGCGAGCGCAACGGCGGCGGCGGAAGCGAAACCAATGCACAATGGCGTGGGCCCCGCAGCGGACGTGGACGACGATACTCGCAAGGAGGAGCTTCACGATTTGCCGGTGAGGCCGGGACCGTCTGAAGTGGCGGCGGCGGCGGCGGCGGTAAGCGTAGCGGCAAAGACAGGCGCAGCGATTGAGGCAGTGGCGCCGCCGCTGATGCAGCCAGCGGGCTGCATAGATGTCCGTAACGGCGCTGTAGCAACGGCTGGCTGTGGCACCGCCACCAGAACCGATGGCGGCGGCGACGGCAGTAGCGCGCTGACATTACCATGCGGCGAATCGTCGGTGCCGTCGGTGGCGGCAGCTCTTCTGGATGCGCTGCGTTACGCGGCGGCATCGCTGTCGTTGTCGCTTTGGAGTACGGCAGCACTTGTGGACCCCAACTTGGCGACACGTCATGGTGCAGTTGCCGCCGCTGCGGCTCCGCTGCCGCTGCCGTTTCCAACAGTCGCTGCCGCCACGGCGCCGGAGCCGCTGCAGGCCGTACCCCGAGCAGCAGCAGGGGCGGCCGAGCCGTCGCCGCCTCCGCTATACTCCAGTCCTGACTCGATCAGCACTGCCGACGGCGGAAAGGAGCCCGTTTCATCGCCGTCCCCGCTTTCGCAAGCCTCAAGTGCTGGTGCCGCCTCCAACGCCGGCAGCAGCAACAGTAACAGTAACAGCATCAGCTGTTCAACCCCGAGCAGCAGCAGTGGCAGTCTCACCTACCCCGCAGCCAATCCATCCTATCCGACTATCTACGTGGAACCAGGCCCCGATGCACCTGGCGGTCAGTTGTCCGCATCGCCGTACACTGACGTTAGCGGCGGCGAAGCGGCAGCAGCGGCAGCAGCGGCAGCGGCGTCTTCACCTCCGCTGGTCGATGTCGTGTTCGTACACGGCATCCGCGGCGGTCCTTTTATCACTTGGCGAAAGGCAGGTGTGATGACCCGTGGGTCGGCCGCCTCCCACATGGAGCGGTCTTCCTGCTGGCCATCCACCTGGTTGTCGGAGGACCTGCCTGGAGCCAGACTGCTAAGTGTGGAGTACCTGGCGCCAGTGTCGGCATGGGAGGTACGGCACGTCGTAGAAGGACGGGCTCGTACGGCGAATGTGGTGGGAGGGGTGCGTGAGCGTGTGTGCGTGTGTATGTGTGTGTGTTTCCTGGCCCCCGCCCCTATCCCCCTTCCATCATTCCTTCCTACCCCCCTTTCCGGCCTCCCGCCCAGGGCGAGTCACTTCCTCTGGAGGATAATGTAAGCCGGGTGATGAGCCAGCTGGCCGCTGCGGGAGTGGGTACTGGTCAGCGGCCCGTCGTGTTCGTGGCGCACTCCATGGGGGGTCTGCTGGTGAAGGAGATGCTGGCGAGGAGCCTGGACCAGGCGGCGTCAGGTGTGGCCGAGGAGGGGGAAGATGAATCACGAGCGAGTGAAGCTGATTCCAAGGAAAAACGTATGCGCCAGAGAAACTGATGGCCGCCGGGGAGGGGAGGGGGCTCTCGAAAAGGGGTATATATATTATATATAATATAATATAATATAATATAATATTATATAATATAATAATATAATATTATATTATTATATATATTATAATATTATATATAATATTATAATAATATAATAATATTATATTATATTATAATATTATATATATTAGGGTTTATATATTATAAGAGACGTGCGTATGCTATAACGTGTGATATACATCAGATATATGTATATATATGATGTATATCACAGGTTTTAGCATACGCACGCCTCTCTGATATACATCAAACTGCTCGCAGTTAGTTCCCTTCCCTGCCATTTACTTGGCAGGTTCCGTTCTGTTCTCGGGCCCACTGACTTGACCCCACTGCCTCCCGCTCTCCCTCTTGTCTTTAGGTGGCCCTCACGCCGCACTGGCCCCCTCCACGCGGGGCATCGTGTTTTTCGGTACACCGCACTTTGGAAATGCGATAGCGGCCATGGGCTGGAAGCTGCGCCACGTGCCGGGAGCTCTGCCCGCACCGTCCCTGGCGCGTCTTACGCCAGGTGGGTTGCTTTGGTTGGGGTGGTTGGTAGTTTTCAGCCGGTGGTTGTCGGTGGTTGATGTGGAGATCTGGAAGCGTGGCAGGTGGGGAATCCTTGTTGGAGGGACTATTGTTTGGTTGCGCGAAATTTTGGTTGGCGGTTGGTAGTTGGTGGTTGGTGGCGGAGTTGTTAAGGCCTGTCTCAGAGGGGCATTTCTTTCACCCCGCCCAAAACACACGTTCTGACAAAAGCCCAGCCCCACGCGGTCCATGATCTGTGCGTCCCCTGGGTTTCGTCTTAAGGGTCAAACCCCCGCTCTACACATCCCCAACAACCGAACGAAACTCAACAAAACCCACCCCGCGCGTCGTCACCTTTTCTAGGTCCCCATCTGCTCAGCCTCAATGACCGGTTGCGGCAGCTGCACGAGGCTCAGGGTGGTGCTCTGCGAGTGGTGTCGCTAATGGAGGGGCAGCCCACGCAGCTGTCGGGGGTAATCCCTCGTATCCTCATCGTGACACCCGACTCGGCCTACCCAGGTTTCGGAGCCGCCATGACGCTACCCGACAACGACCACATCGACTGCTGCAAGCCCGCCAGCCGCTCTGCACCCGCGTACCGCGTAGTGCGGGAGCTTGTGATGCATGCCGTGATGTGGGGGGCGGCATCGCCAGGGGGAGGGTGAAGGCGTGGTAGATAGAGAGGAGGTTGTTGTTGTTGGTGTTGTTGTTTATATTTGTTGCTGTTGTCAATTTGTTTGTGCTGTTTTGCGCTTTTGTTCTCCATGTCTTCTTATAGCTTCTGCATGTTGCTGACTTCATCATGTTTCTTGATCTTTATATTTTCCTGTTCCATTGTTTCCGTGTGGAGTCGTTGTTGAGTCGCTACTGCTGCCCAGGGACTGCCGGAACTGGTTGGAGTGCGAGAGGAAGAAATTTGGGGATCGGAGCGTCTTCGCGCGCGAGGGTGTGCGGGTGTGCGGGTGTGTTTTAAGAGGGGGGGGCACAAGGGGCATCCGTTGCTTTCAATGTGTTGTGTTTTTACGAACGAGGAGCATCATGGACGCCAACAGTGCGGCTATGTACGTGTGTAGATGTCAGAGACATACAGACATAAAAGTGAAAGCAGCAGTAAGTCATTCGCCCAGCTGGAGATTGGCTTTGAGATCCGGAAGAACTATCCAGAAGCCATAGCACCCCCGAGGGGGATATGGGCCAACCCCCCAGTTGGGACCCGTAGCCACATTTAGTATACGCACGTCATAAACGGAGTAGGATGCTCTGGGCCGGAAGGCTCGTTGTCCCGAAATGGGAATTTCGGTTCAAGGGGATGCCTTACGGGACAGTAATTGCGGCATCCACGAGCTTTACTTGCATGTAACGTCTATGAGTCCAGTCGCCCATAGATTTACATGATCGGGCAATCGGATTGCCAGTGATGGCTGGCCTTATCACAAGTAAAGGGCAAAAGCTCACCCGCAGCTTACAAACGTTTTAACATAAAGTCTCATCCATGTAAGAAGCTCAATTTCACGATGGTGCAACGTTCAATGACGGTGTCGGTTTCTCTTACTAATCTACACTAACTAACTCTCGGTTTCTCTTACTAATCTACACTAACTAACTCTTATTCAGTTCCAACCTTACCGTGTGTTTCTGGTTAGATCGTTATGCCAACGGTTTTCTTGGGTAGTTGCCTTACCGCTTAGGGGTCGTACAGACGGAGGGGTACCTGCAGTGTATTTTTTTCCGTAATATATTACGGTTCCGTAATAAAATGGCATATTTGCGTTCTGCGCTCCGTCATAGACCATGGTAAAGGCCTGGTACGGTCGTTACGGAGCCGGGGCGGGCCGAAGGCCCCCAGAGACGCTTCTCGCAGGCGCAGGGCATCCCGCAAGCGCGGGAAGGGGAAGAAAGGGAAGAAGTGGAAGAAGCGGCGTCATAAGCAGAGGGAGAGGTTTCCGTCCGCCACGGCCTGCTGGCGACGTCTGATGAGCTCCGCTGGGCAGGCCATGGCCATTTCAGAGTTTGCAAAGCTGGCGGAGATTGTGTTTGTGATGGTGCCAGGGTCAGTGGAGGATGAGAGGTGGTTCTCAGCAATGTCTTTCGTCAAGAATAAGCACCGCAACCAGCTTGATAAGCATCTGGGACTGTGCTTGCGTATTTTTGCCCAGGACTTCTACACCCGCTCATCCTTCCCGTAT
This sequence comes from Volvox carteri f. nagariensis, assembly GCF_000143455.1. Taxonomy (NCBI): domain Eukaryota; kingdom Viridiplantae; phylum Chlorophyta; class Chlorophyceae; order Chlamydomonadales; family Volvocaceae; genus Volvox; species Volvox carteri. The sequence goes on from NW_003307576.1 coordinate 1,269,330, forward strand.
GACAAGGCGGTGGAGAAGTGGCTGCAGAGGGCTGAGAAGCGTGGCCGTTACATGCACAACTGACGAGTTTGCTATGCCCTGGGGCATTGTACTGGCTGTGGTGTCGTGGTGAAAACGTATGACATAATCCTGAACGCATGTGGCAACGGACGGAAACAGCTGAGACTCTAATGAAATATTTATTAAATATGTGCTGGTGTATCAGGTACCCTGTGTGGGCAGGGGGGGTCTGGGGGGGCTTGCCCCCCCAGAAAACAAATTTTGGCAGTAATAAACGTATTGGACTGATGGCATATTTATTACGGAACTCGTAACAGATTCAGGATCGGCCTCCACGAAAAAAAAAACACTGGGTACCTGCAGGCATGAAAGTTGCGCTTGCTTCCGTGGGTGGTGGGGGGTGAGCCTGGTTACCGAGCGACTCTGCTTCTGAACGCTGTAGATTAGGCAGAAGCCCCAGCGGAAACCTGTCAGTACTGACGCTATGAACTCGCGAATTTACTCTTTCCGTCGCACTCCTGCGACTTACTCTAGCCCTGTACGATCCAGCCGTACGCACCAACGACATTCAACCGAGTACGCTCTCGGCAAATACACAGAAAACCTTGGTTTTCTTTCGTTTCACTCAGAAAACCTACCGTTTTGTATACATTTTATTACATTGCAAAAGACCACCATTGCAAAAAAAACACCTGGGCCTCATGGTTCGATTGGGCCGTACAAGCTCTCAAGAAGCTTGTAATGAAAGTGTCAAAATCAAAATGTCAATAAAAAATACATTTGGGTATTCCGTGAAGCAGCTGACCGCGGGCTCTGTTTGTATGCAGCTGAACGAGGTGGCAACGATGGGGGTTGCCATCCGGATTGATGTCAAGGTTGAAGAGGGGACGAATGGTTGCTCGCTGCACCAACATATCTACCGTCGTGCAGTATATGCGGTGCGTGCATGCGGTCGGGGCGTGCAAACTCAGATACCATGACGGACAGCAGGGGCCGTGTTGCGCACCAGCACCAAGGGTTGATTGGCTTGGGTACTGGCCACATACATGCACAGACCACACACTCTCGGGTGACGACTCGACGAGTAAGGGAGGGGGGCACCTGCTGGATGGCAGCTGAGCCGCGACCGTCAGTTACTGCATGACGAGCGGGTTTTTCTGCATGCTCTATCTCAGCACTTCCTCTGCAGGGCAGCGGGCAGGGTGTTGACACGCCGGAACCGGATCCACTGCCCAGTGGAGCATGAGTGCCTGCATGCAGCGCTGCTGTCGGAGGCGGCCGGCCAACAGCCCAAACTTCGCCTGGAAGAACCCACATCCACATCCACCAGCACCACGTGCATTTAATTTATGAGGTGCATTTTATCTATGGAGTCCAGGGACACCACAGCCTTGACGTAGTCCGGCGGTAGAAACATGACATGCTGCAGGTGCTTGTCGCCCGAGGCGACCGAGAGATTCCAGCTGCCGTCGGCCGGTGTGATGCTGCTTGCATGCAGGCTATTGTGGAAGGGGTACGGTGGGGCAGCTGAAGCATCCTGGTGATACAGTCAGTTGGTGATGGTGATACAGTCAGTTACCCAGCACCACTGCTCACCACAGGAGGGGAAGCTGCAGACCCCACAGCATTCTGACTATAAGAAGGGTTCAGCTCCCTTGGCATCTCCCTTGAGTAACCTTTGTCTGGTCTTACATTGGTGCAAATTACTAGGGGGGTGGGAACTCCCGGAATGAATCTGTTCCGACATTATGCGACATTTGTCTTGCCCAAAGGTGGATGCCCGGGTGGGTGATAAGTCGAACAAGCTGAGTAAACGGAATATATTCATCTCAGTTTTGGATGTTGGGTTCTGCAGGACTCGCGAAACGCTGACGATCCGCAGGAGCGGGCGACCCACTTGCCGGCCCTCATAGCAGCCAATCTAGCCATGCCTTTGCCTTTGTTCTGTACTTGTATTTGTTTTGTACGTACGTTCTCCTCCGTTGTCTTCCATCGTTAGTAATGTTCCGCTATTCGCCAGGTCCTAGCGCAAGCTAACGAACGCTACAACGAACGCCCGTGAGTCCTAAGCACATAAGCAGAAACATGGCGCTCTTGGATTTCGCAAGCTGCCCTTTGGCCTCGAAAAATGGTGTGTACGAACATTTTATTCTCATGCAGTCCGATACGGAGCGACGAGCATTGGCACTCAATCAAGGACTACTTTCTGCGAGCGGCTACACCACCACAAACGTTGATATTTTTGTCCTTGTCTATTTTTACTTAGTTAGAAACATGAATAATAAGAAAGGTTATGGCTGGGTTAATCTGACAGCGGACATTGTCGAGCGTGTTGTTAGCTTCCTGGATCCAAATGAGGTAGTGTGTACTGTCAAACAAATCAATAAGGCCTTGGCGATCCAGTTTCGGGAAAAAGTGGCTATCCGGTTGTCGCAACCCGTACCGAATCACGCGTTCGTCAGGCACTGGAGCCTCCCGGAGGCAGTTCACACTTTGAAACAGGATCAGCTCAAAAAGCTCCTTGTCCTGACGACCCGCAGCGGCAGCCTTGCCAACCTGCAGGTTGTCGTCGAGGCGGCGGGCTGCATGCTCTCGTCGAAGGTCTTCTTCTCAGCAGCCGAGGAGGACAGTTCTGAGATATGCCAGTGGAGGCGGGAGCGAGACCCCCCTATCATTGACTCGTTCTCGGAGTTAGCGGCACAAGCAGCTGCGCGCAGTGGCCATCTGGCAATTGTCCGGTGGCTGCTGCAACAGGAGCGTAGTCCATACAAGCGAATGAGTGCTGTTGCCCGAGCCTGGTTGGAGGCCTGCTATGCCGGCCATCAGGCTGTGTGTGAAGGGCTCCTGGAGGACGGCGTTCCGAGGGACCCCGGGATGTGTCTTGCTGCCGCCGCCCGCGGTGGCCATGTGGGCCTCACACACTGGCTCCTACAGCAGTTTGAGCCAGCAGAAGGCACAGAGTCAAGCTTCGAAATGCTGTGGAAGGCTGATGTAATCGCGGGAGCTGCGTACAGCTTCGACCTGGCGGCGTTGCAGCAGCTGCACCGGACCCTCCTGCAGTACGATGACGGCGACGACGTCCTACTGACTGGCGACGTCCTTATTAAGGCCCTGTCGAGCCCCACCCCCGACTGGCGGGCCAAAGTGGAGTGGCTGCAGGCTCAGGGCTGCCGGCTCAGCGGTGTTGAGGGTCTGAACTGGGAGGCCGTTGCCAGCCGTTCAGACGCTGTGGATCGGGTACAGGTGGTGCTGCTCATGGGGGATGAGGTAGAGGCGGCCGTACCAGACATCCTCAACGCCGCCGTCTGTGCTGGCAACCTGCCCCTGGTGCGCTACCTGCGAGCAGAGAGGGACTGGGTACTAGAATGCGAAGATGATGCAATAGATGGAGCAGCCCGTGTCGGCAACATGGCCATCCTGGTCGAAATGTTGGCCTTGGGCTGGGTGCTTGATGGGTCAACTGCATTGGCAGCAGCGATGGGCGGTCAGCTGCACATCCTTGAATGGTTGGAGGGGCCGGAGGCGGCTCAGGCTGGTGGTGGAGAGGCCATCGAGGATGCCATGGGCTGGGGCTGGGAACTGTTGGACTGCGCAATATCGTCTGACAGCGTGGAGGTCATGGAATGGCTGCTACGTCAGCGAGACTTGCCCTGGAGCGGGAGGGAGATTTTTAAAGCAGCGGCGGCACGAGGCAGTCCAGCATTGTTGGAGTGGCTTGCGGCCCGGGGCTTCTCCATGGGTGTGAGTGGCTCGCTTGTGTGAGATTGGGGTTCATGTTCTTGATGCATGCTGTTGGTACATTGCTCAGCTCTACTGCTCATCACTGAATGTATGTACGGCACCGTCTGGCGTCTGCCGATCTCTTGACTGGATGGTTAAGGACCTGTCACTAGGTTTCCAATTGACTGTTATGCTGATCTGCATCTATCTCTTTGTTCGGAGTGTAGTAGCGGTCATACTGTCCGGAGTGGGGGTGTCTGAGCTGTGAGGGGATGAAGGGAGAGGGTGTGATGATAGACGCCTGAATGGAGTGGAGTGGAAGGGAATGGATCAGCAGGGGGGGTGAGGAGAGTATGCCGCAACAACCCCACAGTTGGGACCACCATGCTCAGGGCGTGGACAAAGCATTACGGCGTTACACGTCCTGAAGTGGATTTCGCATGGCTGGGACCGGCACGTCGCGAATTTCACGGACTAATAAGGAAGGACGCGCTTGGTCGGAAGGTTCGTCGTCCCGAGGTGGGGAAATTAGTTGGAAAGAGCTGCTTTATGGACAGTGGTTGTGCGGTCCTCGGGCCTCACCTTTTGTAACGTCTATGAATTCTGTCGCAGATTTGCATGATAGGGCCACGAGATAGACAGTAAAGGGCAACAGCTCACCTGCAGCTCACGAAAGTTTTAGCATAAAGTCTCATCCATGTAAGAAGCTCAATTTCACGATGGTGCAACGTTCAATGACGATGTCTGTTTCTCTTACTGATCTTCTGCCTCAAGCATGTTTTCTGGTTGGAACAACGGTTGTTTATGGGTTAGTTTTACGTTGCAAAAGACCATCATGTCAGACGTTGAATTTTGCGTCTTTGCTTACCTGCCGATTTGTTAGGCTGAAAACATGAATACTAAGAATGGTCATGGCTGGGCTGATTTAACGGCGGAACTTGTCGAGCGTGTTCTTAGCTTCATGGATTCAAACGAGGTGGTGTGTACCGTCAAGGAAATCAATAAGGCCATGGCGAGGCGGTTTCGTGAAAAGGTAGTTATCCGGTTGTCGCAGCCCGTACCCCATCACGCGTTCGCCAGGCACTGGAGCCGCCCGGAGGCAGTCCACGACTTTGCACGGAGTAAGCGCCGAAGGCTCCTTGTCCTGACGGCCCGCAGCGGCAGCCTTGCCAACCTGCAGGTCGCCGTCAAGGCGGCGGGCTGCATGCTCTCATCGGATGTCTTCTACGCAGCAGCCGAGGCCGGCAATCTTGAGATGTACCAGTGGCTGCAGCAGCCAGATCGCTATTTCACTTACCCGTTCTCGGAGCTAGCGGCACAAGCAGCCGCGCGCAGTGGCCATCTGGTAATGGTTCGCTGGCTGCTGCAACAGGAGCGTAACCGTCGCTCCCGCGAGAGAGCTGGTTCCCGATCCTTTGAAGTGGCCTGCTATGCCGGCCATCAGGCTGTGTGTGAAGGGCTCCTGGAGGACGATGTTCAGAGGGATCCCGGGATGTGTCTTGCTGCCGCCGCCCGCGGTGGCCATGTGGGCCTCACACACTGGCTCCTACAGCAGTTTGAACCAGCAGAAGGCCCAGAGTCACTGTTTACAAAGCGGTTGAAGGACGACCTCATCGAGGGGGCTGCATACGGCTTCGACCTGGCGGCATTGCAGCAGGTGCACCAGATCCTTCTGCAGTACGACGATGGTGACGACGTCCTACTGACTGTCAACACCCTTCCAGAGGCCCTGTCGAGCCCCACCCCCGACTGGCGGGCCAAAGTGGAGTGGCTGCAGGCTCACGGCTGCCGGCTCAGCGGTGACGAGTACATGGACTGGAGGGCCATTGCCAGCCGTTCAGACGCTGTGGATCGGGTAGAGCTGCTGCTGCCCGCCTTTGACCAAAATGAGGTCGTACCAGAGATCCTCCGGGATGCTGCACATGCTGCCAACCTGCCCTTGGTGCGCTACCTGCGAGCATTGAGAGGGATGGACTGGCTGCCAGGGCATACGGGGGACGCAACAGAAGAAGCAGCCCGCGTCGGCAACATGACGCTGCTGGTCGAGATGGTGACGTTGGGCTGGCAGCTTGATGACCAAGCTGTAATGGCAGCAGCGGCGGGCGGTCAGCTGCACATCCTTGAATGGTTGGAGGGGCCGGAGGCGGCTCAGGCTGGTAGTCGAGAGGCCATCCAGGCCGCCATAGACTGGGGCTGGGAACATGTGGGCGGCGCAATATCGTCTGACAGCGTGGAGGTCATGGAATGGCTGCTACGTCAGCGAGACTTGCCCTGGAGCGGGAGGGAGATGTTCAAAGCAGCGGCGGCACGAGGCAGTCCAGCATTGTTGGAGTGGCTTGCGGCCCGGGGCTTCTCCATGGGTGTGAGTGGCTCGCTTGTGTGAGATCGGGGTTCATGTTCTTGGTGCATGCTGTTGGTACACTGCTCAGCTCTACCGCTCATCACGGAATGTATGTACGGCACCGTCTGGCGTCTGCCGATCTCTTGACTGGATGGTTAAGGACCTGTCACTAGGTTTCCAATTGACTGTTATGCTGATCTGCATCTACCATCTCTTTGTTCGGAGTGTAGTAGCGGTCATACAGCCCGGTACACCCCATCATATACATGCTGAAGCGCATTTCCAGCACCTCGAGAGGCCTTTCCAGCGACCACTTATGACTGCTGTTTTTCAGGAACCAGCTTCGATGCAATTTTGCAGGACGATGGTGAGCCCTACGTAACGGCGGCAAACCACCACGACCTGGTCACTCTGCGCTGTCTGAGGCGGCTGGGCTGGCCCTGGGGTCCCGACGTCTTCAGCCAAGCGGTGTACGACAAGAACAGCGGCAGTACCCTAGAGATCCTCCAGTGGCTGCACGCCGAGGGCTGCCCGGTGGACTGGGAGGCGGCCAGGAGCCGGGCCAAGACCCGAAGACTTCAATGTGGGAGGGGTGAAGAAGCTGTTGCGATTGAAGACTGGATTGAGAGCATAGCGCCGAAATGATTGTCGGGAAGAGCCAGCGGGGTCTACAACAGTTGGAGACGTGCATACTAAGCAAATAATGTGTTTCTGCGAGGGAGGAGAGGGAAAGTGAAGACGGTGGGGATGGGGGTGGTGAAGGGGACGAATTCAAGTCAAAACATGGTGTGAAACAAGGCTGTCCGATGTCAACCTAGTTGTTTGGACTTTTGATTGAAACACTTGTTGTTGTTGTTGTTACATGGTCGTGGGTGCGTTCCCCGTACCTGCAAACCACCCTAGTACGAGCCGAGGGCTCAAGGGCTGCCAAATCGCCTATAAGCACCATCCTACCTCGCACTTCCAGCGAAACAAGTGATGAAGTATACTAACGACCAAAGGGAACGATAGAGTTGCGGTGAGACCATATACGTTCCAGCATCCTTGCCAGGCGTTCAGGTTCCCACTTCATAGCGTCCTTCATATGTTCGAAGCGTGGAAAGCCCATATCAGATCTGATTCCGTCGTAAACCGGGCAGTCCAGCAAAATGTGTTTCTCATCCTCGATGTGGCTACCAGTGCCGCAGCAAGGGCATACTCGCTCCTCCCTAGGTATATAACGCCGTCCCTTACGCGTTCTGTTAGCCGCCAGTGCCCAACAGCAAAGCCTAAACTGCATAAGCTTGCGATTCGCCGAACGTGGGATAAACATTGTGATGTGCGGGAGCACCTCCTTCCTGCCCGCTTGCTCGGCCGCCAGCCCCATCCAATGCTTATACTTCGCCATGTGAATTCCTGGTTGCTTGCCGTCTGACGGATACACGTCAGGCTGGACATCTAAACGCGTATGCTTCCAACCACTCATTAATCGGTCCTTGAACTCCAAAATAGGAAACACTTGTGGACGCCATCGATATGCATGACGGTTAACACCAGGGCACGGCATCGAGCGAGTGCCCATCCTCCCCCATGCTGATTACGAAAGTCATGATTTTGATAGTGTCCAGGCAGGTTGACATGAATCCACCGACATTTACGTAGCCTTGCATGTGTGCCGTGCATGCTGGTGGAGTCACAGAGTTCCCATCCAAAACCCTACATCCCTCAAATCCAAGGTGGTGTTGAAAAACACCGGATTTTGTTTAGGGTTGATCATTAGATGATTGCATAACCCTCTTATGCGCGCTCGCCACGGATGCGGCGAGCCAGCTGGATGTCCTTGGGCATGATGGTGACGCGCTTGGCATGGATAGCGCACAGGTTGGTATCCTCGAACAGGCCCACCAGGTACGCCTCAGCGGCCTCCTGCAACGCCAGCACCGCCTGGCTCTGGAAACGAAGATCCGTCTTGAAGTCCTGAGCGATCTCACGGACCAGCCGCTGGAAGGGGAGCTTGCGAATCAGCAGCTCCGTGCTCTTCTGGTACTTGCGGATCTCACGCAAAGCAACTGCGAGGAAAGGTACAGAGAACACGAAAGGCGGTAAGCCAGGGACCGTGAAGCACGAGCAATATAGCCCAAGGCCCAAATTCAGAGGCCCTGAGCTTCTCCAGATTCAGAGGCCTTGAGCTTCTCCAGATTCAGAGGCTAAATTATATCCTAGTATGTTGTATGTTCCAAAGAAAATAGGCTGGGAAGGTATTCATGGTTCATATTAGGCTTGCATGGCTCGAAAACGGGAAGTAAATGGAACGAACGCCTTCACCGACTTGCCAAACCTCTTACCAGTTCCGGGCCTGTAGCGGTGAGGCTTCTTCACACCACCCGTTGCCGGCGTCTTACGAGCGGCCTTGGTCGCGAGCTGCTTGCGGGGCGCCTTGCCGCCAGTCGACTTACGAGCTGTCTGCTTGGTGCGGGCCATTTTGTCTTATGGGAGAGAAGTTGTTCAAGTCTGATAACAAAGGATTCGTAATTAATTCTTAGATAAATGTTGGTTGCCCACAATTTTTCTACTGCCCTCAGTGGCGGTTATACGGCAGCCGTTGCCCCGCTGAGCTGACCCTGGTAGCTGCACGGCAATAAAGTATAAAATCTACAGTATTTCCTAAATATTCTATGGGCATGTCCTGTTGAGCCTCTCTTACACTTTCAAACTTAACTAACTACAGAGAATGTCCGGTCGCGGCAAGGGTGGCAAGGGCCTGGGCAAGGGCGGTGCTAAGCGCCACCGCAAGGTTCTCCGCGACAACATCCAGGGCATCACGAAGCCTGCTATACGTCGTTTGGCTCGTCGTGGTGGCGTCAAGCGCATCAGCGGACTCATCTACGAGGAGACCCGCACGGTGCTGAAGAACTTTCTGGAGAACGTGATTCGTGACTCTGTCACGTACACGGAGCACGCTCGCCGCAAGACTGTCACGGCTATGGACGTCGTCTATGCGCTCAAGCGCCAGGGCCGCACTCTGTACGGCTTCGGTGGTTAAAAAGCCCTTCGGTTCGAAGCCTTTCGGACAAAGTATCATACGTCCCGGTGTTTCTCAACACCACCAACGTAAAGCTGGAACATGTATAATCGAGACCGGTCAAACTCTAAATTCCCTTCCGGTGGTGGAAGGTAAGAGTGCCCTAGTCGATGGATGGTGGTGATCCTGGATAACGTTGGTTTGCGAGCTGAGAAAGAATGGAGTTGAGAAACCCCTGTAGAAGAATGGAGTTGAGAAGCCCCTGACGCACACACCCGCAGATGACACACTGTTATTATTTCTTACCTACCTGACCCTACCGTTGGCAGCGCCAATCTTGCCATGTTCTGCGTTGGCCATAGAGAGAGCAGCTGTGCTTAGCGGAACCATTAGTAGATGCTTCAGCATCGCTTTTCTGTGGTAATTTGGGGTCGGCACCACATGCAAGGGTATGGATGCCTGGATACATACACTGGGTAGATGAACGCATATAAGTGCGAGGTAAGATGGTGCTTACAGGCGACGATAAGGTGGTGCTTACAGCCCTTGAGCACTCGGCTCGTATTGGGCGGTTTGCAGGTAGGGGGAACGCACCCACGACGATGTAACACACGCACATAAAAGAAAGGCTCGTGGATGCCGCAACCACTGTACACAAGGCACCTCTTAACTGAAATTTACTATTCCGTGAAATTTGCGACGTGCCGGTCCCAGCCAAGCGGTATACATTTCAGGACGTGTAACACCGTAATGCTTTGTCCACACCCTGAGCAGAGGGTGGTCCCAGCTGTGGGGTTGTTGCGGCATACCCTCCTCCACTCCCCCTACAACGACACGTTTTCAAACAGATTGTGAGGTTTTGGAACCGTGTCCATTTACAGCGTGGGTCTGTGGCACACCAAGTTTTGTGACAGGAGGTCGTAGAGTCCCTCTTCAACCCCGAAGGGGCCGGATGGGGTGCACTACTCGTCCGCTTTCTAAGTTTTCTGGGGCACGACGTAAGGAAAGAGGCCCCGCAAGGGCTACACAAAGTAGACGAACGAGTGGAATGGCTGATGAACAGGCCATTGCCAGAAGGTGTGGTATTGGGGTTCAAGGACCGATTGGTGAGTGGTTGGAAGCACACGCGTCTAGATGTCCAGCCTGATGTGTACCCGTCAAATGGCAAGCAACCAGGAATTCACGTACACAGGAATTCACAGGTGAGAATCGCAAGCTTATGTGTGTGTGTTACATGGTTGGGGGTGCGTGACCCCATACCTGTAAGACTACCCATACGAGCCGAAGGCCCAAGGGCAATACTACAACACCTAAAAGCCACGGAGGAAAGGAAAACACCGCAGATCAGCCCAAAGGGGGTAATTGACTGTCGGTGAGCCCACATACATTCCAACATCCTCGCAATGAAGAGTCCAAACAACTCCGTAGATAAAGGACACCCTTGGTGGTTTTTTAAATATTTCCCCTGTTGCTCCTTGCTTCACTCCTTTCTTAGACTCAAACTCTCCCCCCACTTTCTCATTTACCTTCATCACCATGGACACCTTCTCGTACGCTTTTCTCAGAGCATCTAGCATGGGGCCGCTAATCCCCCTCTCCTGCAACCGAAGCCACATGTGCTCGCGAGGCACACTATCAAAGGCCTTCTCAAAGTCAATCTGTACTATTATCAACGGCGGTTGTCCCGCGATCCGATGCCGCCTGACCAGGTGTTGCTTGACAAAGAGGTGATGAGCGGTGCCGAAACCCTGCCTGAAACCCGCTTGGCATGGGTGCCGCAGGTCCAGTATTTCCCCAGCACGTACCAGGCGGTTAAGGATCACTGACGCCTAGCACTTCGCAAGCGCCCCTCCAACTGCAATGCCCCGATGGCTTCCTGCCACCAACGGGTCGCCCGTCTTCAAAATTGGGGATACCACCATTTTTGTAAACTGCTGTGGAAAGTCACCAGTTGCCCTGATGTGCTCTAACAAAACGTGCAGCACTGGAACGATACAGTTCACCTCCGTTCCCTGCCTGCCCTGCTCATCCACCCGTGGGAGGCGTGCATAACGGTAACATTCCGATGGTACGGCCTCAAGCCCATGAGCCTTTCCGTTTGGTAACCTACCAACAGCACGCGCTACCTCCTCCAAGGTGAAAGGCTCACCCAGGATGCTAGCTGCCCGTGCTCTCCTGTCCATGACAGTCCGACATGCTTGCCAAGCACCCTCTCTCAAAGAGGCCCCAAAAAAGGAGATATAGTTAAGGAGTCGATGTTGTTGTTGTTGTTACATGGTCGTGGGTGCGTTCCCCGTACCTGCAAACCACCCTAATACGAGCCGAGGGCTCAAGGGCTGCCAATTCGCCTATAAGCACCATCCTACCTCGCACTTCCAAGGAAACAAGTAATGAAGGATACTAACGACCAAAGGGAACGATAGAGTTGCGGTGGGACCATATGCGTTCCAGCATCCTTGCCAGGCGTTCAGGTTCCCACTTCATAGCGTCCTTCATATGCTCGAAGCGTGGGAAACCAATATCAGATCTGATTTTGTTGTACACCGGACAGTCCATCAAAATGTGCTTCTCGTCCTCGATATGGCTATCAGTGCCGCAGCAAGGGCATACTCGCTCCTCCCTAGGTATATAACGCCGTCCCTTACGCGCTCTGTTAGCCGCCAATGCCCAACAGCAAAGCCTAAATTGCATAAGCTTGCGGTTCGCTGAACGCGGGATAAACATTGCGATATGCGGGAGCACCTCCATCCTGCCCGCTTGCTCGGCCGCCAGACACATCCAATGCTTATACTTCGCCATGTGAATTCCTGGCTGCTTGCCGTCTGACGGGTACACATCAGGCTGGACATCTAAACGCGTATGCTTCCAACCACTCGCTAATCGGTCCTTGAACTCCAAAACCACACCTTCTGGCATTGGCCTGTTCATCAGCCACTCCACTCGTTCGTCTACCTCGTGTAGCCCTTGCGGGGCCTCTTTCCATACGTCGTGCCCCAAAAAACATAGAAAACGGAGGAGTAGTGTTCCCCATCCGGCCCCTTCGGGGTTGGAGAGGGACTCTGCGACCTCCTGTCGTAAAACTTGGTGTGCCACAGACCCACGCTGTAAACGGACATGGTTCCAAAACCTCACAACCTGCTTGAGAACGTGGTAGTGTAGGGGTAGCTGCGACAGCTCTGCAAACAGGAGGCGGTGTGTTGGTCTGGCAGCTCCTACAATTTGTCGCATGAAAGATATCTGAAGCTGCACTGCTCTGTCCTTTAGGCATGCCTCAAAAAAGGAGATATAGTCAAGGAGTCGATGTGCACCTTCAACACCCGTTTCCCCAACTCCTGCGTTTAACAAGGTGGCAAAATTATCCCGAAATACATGCAAATCGTCAATTGCACAACGCTCCTTGAATTGCCCTCCCAAGGCCCGCCATAGTGCGCGCTGATCGTGCCTGCACCTAACCACGAACTCACGCATTCTCTCTGCATCATATGCTGCTCGGGCACGACGTTTGGCACGATTCATTGCGTTACGTGCCTTGCAGAACGCTTCACACAAAGGGCCTGACTTATTCTCGACCCTGCCAAGGCCGAGCCGCACCCTGCAAGCAAGCATGTGTTGCCGGGCGCTTTGGCATTCCTCATTCCACCATAATGCACCACCCCCTGCTTGCATACCCTCAGGCCTGCGACCCGCAAATACTCGAATCAACACCTTCCGCAGGAGGGTACTAATGCGCTCCACCGACTCCATGCTGTTGCAGGCCCCATTCGATAGGTCCGTGATCACCCCATTTAGTGCGTGCATGACCTGGGATCCATCAGTGGACAGAGCAGCATAGTCACGATAACGGGAAATCTCAAACACTGCTCGCTTCTTTTGGCAGCACCCTTTGGCACTCATCCCAGTTCCTCCTACAGCTAGACCAAGCACTAGCGTCACTGGACGGTGGTCAGTCGGGAACCAACCATCTGGCGCGAGCAGCTCGCCCACCCGCATCCAATAGGCATGACGGAGAACACCGGCCGAACCTACAAAAAGATCGATCATGCTCCCACCTGCTTCACCCTTGGGGAAGGTCAGACGACCCTCTAAATCCCCAGAAACACAGCCATTTAATACCAGCAGCTCCTGTGATCGGCACAGGGCACCCAACTGGTGCCCAGCAAAATTGCAGACGAGGTCTTCACTCCTACGTCGGGGCACGTCTACATAGCCCTGAGGGTCCGCGTCACCCGGCAAGCCCATGAACTCCTGCAGTGCCGTCAGTTGGTCTAACCTGGAATGTCAGGAAGCTCGGAGACCAGGTGCTCGATCTGAAAAATGAGCAACAGCTCTCCCACGTGGAGATCATCGACCTCCAGGGCCGGGTCAGTAAACTGGAAACCGACCCGAGCGGCATCACGATGGATGCCCGCGGACTAATTAGCAGTAATAGGTTCTTCTATTGGGACAGCGTCGTTATCACGACCGACAAGAACAAAGATGAGGGCAGCATCCGGGCATGCCACGCCGAGCTGGGCCTGCACGTGCTTGATATCGGTCTCCTCACAGTGCGGCGAC
>NW_003307576.1:1282995-1288756 GCF_000143455.1 Volvox carteri f. nagariensis
CCAGCTGGGGGTGGCATGCCCGGATGCTGCCCTCATCTTTGTTCTTGTCGGTCGTGATAACGACGCTGTCCCAATAGAAGAACCTATTACTGCTAATCAGTCCGCGGGCATCCATCGTGATGCCGCTCGGGTCGGTTTCCAGTTTACTGACCCGGCCCTGGAGGTCGATGATCTCCACGTGGGAGAGCTGTTGCTCATTTTTCAGATCGAGCACCTGGTCTCCGAGCTTCCTGAAGTCCCCGTAGAGGGCTAGGAGCATGCCAGCAGTGATAGGGCCGCCTGGATTGCCCCACGCTCTTGCCAGGTACTCAGTATAAATGCTGTCCATTCTGTATTGCAATTTTGAGGTCGGATTACACCGGAAATTTCAGCAAGGCAGGACCACGGGCGTTGGCGGCTTGCAGCACTGTTGGTTCTGTACTATGTGCATTTCTATTTCTGTTTCTACTTAAAAAAACGGCGTTATATACCTAGGGAGGAGCGAGTATGCCCCTGTTGCGGCACTGATAGCCATATCGAGGATGAGAAGCACATTTTGATGGACTGTCCGGTGTACGACAAAATCAGATCTGATGCTCTTTAGGTGCGTGATACCGTCTCCACATAATGTACATAATGCCTATTATAAACCCTATGTGTTTACTCTTGTAAGTACATCCTTTAAATCTGCGGTGGTGTTAAAAAACACCGGGTTGTAAGATAATGGAGGCATTCTGAACCTCTCTTAAGCGCGCTCGCCACGGATGCGGCGAGCCAGCTGGATGTCCTTGGGCATGATGGTGACGCGCTTGGCGTGGATGGCGCACAGGTTGGTATCCTCGAACAGGCCCACCAGGTACGCCTCAGCGGCCTCCTGCAACGCCAGCACCGCCTGGCTCTGGAAACGAAGATCCGTCTTGAAATCCTGAGCGATCTCACGAACCAGCCGCTGAAAGGGGAGCTTGCGAATCAGCAGCTCCGTGCTCTTCTGGTACTTGCGGATCTCACGCAAAGCGACTGCGATACGGGAAAAAAGCGATTGGGATTGGGGGGATGAGGATTTGCAAGGCAAGGATATGTAGGAGCTTTGGTAGCAGGGAACGAAGACCAAAGACAGAAAGGCCAAGCTGCATTACCAAGCAGGAAAATTGGACACTTGGCATGGCTGACCGCTGGTAAGCTCAGTAGTTGGGACTCTTACCAGTTCCGGGCCTGTAGCGGTGAGGCTTCTTCACACCACCCGTTGCCGGCGTCTTACGAGCGGCCTTAGTCGCGAGCTGCTTGCGGGGCGCCTTGCCGCCAGTCGACTTACGAGCTGTCTGCTTGGTGCGGGCCATCTTGCGTAGATGTGAAGAAGCTGTTGGATTTGAATATTGTTAAGTGAGATTTGTAAGGTTGCACGATATTAAGAAGAACTTATTCGCCCACTTTTTTCTATTGCCCTCAGTGGCGGTTATACGGCAGCCGTTGCCCCGCTGAGCTGACCCCGACTGCTCATGGTAGCTGCACGGCAATAAAGTATAAAACCTACTGCATTACCACATACTATTATACAAAGGGAACTTCTTGAACAGCCTATTTTGTCGTCTCAACTAACTACAGAGAATGTCTGGTCGCGGCAAGGGTGGCAAGGGCCTGGGCAAGGGCGGTGCTAAGCGCCACCGCAAGGTTCTCCGTGACAACATCCAGGGCATCACGAAGCCTGCTATTCGTCGTTTGGCTCGTCGTGGTGGCGTCAAGCGCATCAGCGGACTCATCTACGAGGAGACCCGCACGGTGCTGAAGAACTTTCTGGAGAACGTGATTCGTGACTCTGTCACGTACACGGAGCACGCTCGCCGCAAGACTGTCACGGCTATGGACGTCGTCTATGCGCTCAAGCGCCAGGGCCGCACTCTGTACGGCTTCGGTGGTTAAAAAGCCCTTCGGTTCGAAGCCTTTCGGACAAAGTATCATACATCCCGGTGTTTCTCAACACCACCATAAGGATGCTGAGAAACGGTGTAACGTCACGCTGGGACTTGGTTGTCGCCTGCACACCTTGACCAGTTCCGCTTATCATTCGATGCTAGACCTGCCACACGAAGTAAACAAAGTAATTTACTTGCAAGGCGTTGAACACAATTCGCGTGGAACGACATGCGGGAAAGTGCCCATAATGTTCCGACGTCAAAACAAGTCCGTCAGCAGTCTCCGTTCCTTGCCGCACGCGCATCAATACCAGTTGCCACTTAAGTTGCCCCCGCGCGCGCACCCTCCTGCCTGTTGCCCTCACACCGAACCGTATTGAGATTAACGCCACTTTGGTCCGGCATACCGGCATACTCCAACTACAGTCATAGCATTTACATTTTTTTTCCCACCACGACAAGCCCTCTCTGCTCCCGCTACTTTATCACTTCTTACAGTTCTTACAAATCTCGCCGCCGTTCACGTCAAAACTCTCTCCGCTGTCCCTGCTAACCAATCTTCCCTTTCCCATAACATTCCCCCATGGGCCCCGACATATCCTGATACGTTCGCGTGCAGGACCCACCACCTGTGACCGCCCGCCATGCAACCTAAGCCAAGCCGCAACTCGTGGGACCCCATCACAGCTAAAAGCAAAGACACGTCAAAATCAGCAATCGTGATAGTGACGCCACAAAGCAATAACCCGAGCTCCATAATTTCCTCCCTGCCACTTCAATGACCGCAATGACCCATGGCCATGACCGCTAGCTGACACTACTCATACCAGGAGACAAAACCCTTGGGGCTTCGGCTCGTATGTTTTACAGGTATGGGGTCACGCACCCCCCAACCATGTAACACACACACATACATACATACACACACACAGCCCTGCCGGTCCAAAGCAGCCATCGCGTGCTGGCCATTCGCGAGCCCTGGTCCCCCCCCACCCCCTTGATCTGTCCCAGTTCCCTGGCGCTACCAGTCCCGCAGCGACCGCGCCAGGAAGGTACTGATCTGGTAGGCGTACTCGTGGGGGTGACGGCGGAAGTGCTCCACGTGGCCGCTGTCGGGCCACTTGTAGCCGCTCACCTCCACTCCGCGACCCTCCTGCTTGGGTGGAGGCCGGCGCGCGGGGTGCGGGCGGAAGGACAGAAGGGGAGGAAGGACACAGGACGGAGAGAAAAGGGGGAAAGGACGAACCATGAACGAGTGAAGCTGCTGCCGAGGAACGACTATACAAGAAGAAAAGTGGGGCCGGGGTTAGTGGGGAGGTTGCCAGGGGGACGGGGGTCACCAGGCGACGCGCACAAACGTGGCCGGTAACAAACCCGTATCCGCGCGACACGCTTTCACAGCATAACCAAACATAGCCATGTGAGGGGTGCTGTCCGGCACCATGTGACGGACCGGCAACATATGGGAGCAGCATATCAGAGCATGGGGGGAAAGACGAACCACAAACGAGTGAAGCTGCTGCCAGGGCAAGAGTGAGGGCAGAGCATGGGGGGAAGGGGGGCCGTGAAGGCGCCTGAGCAGCAACACCCGACCCTGGGTGGGGTAGGAGGGCTAGAGGGCGGCAGCTAGCTCACGAGGAATCGCAGGACAATGAAATCAGGAGTCGAAAACCGACAACTGCCGACGTTTAAAACACCTACTCCGGAGAGTTCAGAGCAGTGTCGCGACTGCCCCATCACTCCGGAAGATTCCCCCTCAAGAATTGCACCACATATTTTTCCCTCTTTATTGCTGAAGGGGCAGACAACTGATGGGAGGTGGAGAGAGAAGGGGTCCAGGCACCCCAGCTGAGTGCTCTGGAGGAGCACAGATAACGATGGCCACACAACAACAATACACACGCGCCGCGAAGACGTTTATCCAGGCACATACTCACCTACACACACACCTATACAACCACCTACACACACCTACACACACCTATACACACACCTATACAACCACCTACACACACACCTATACACACACCTACACACACACCTATACACACACCTACACACACACCTATACACACACCTACACACACACACACCTGGACGCCCATGTATCTCTCCACATCCGATGAGGAGACCAGCGGGTCCGCATCGCTGTACAGGTACAGCTGGGGGCATACGGGCGCCAAGTTGTACCAGGCGTCGTACACCTGCGGAAAGCAGTACGAGTAGTACAAGTAATACCAGTAGTACCAGCCGCAGCGGCAACGCGCGCCATGAAATGCCGGGAAGGGCACAGCACGGTAAACAGGACCTCACACGTCAAGGACATCAATACAACGCGAGCATTACAAGCTGGCGGCGATGGTGATATGTGTGCGTCATGACCGCGTTTATTGGGCTCCGGCTCCGGGAAAAGAAGGCCCACAGCGCCCAAATAGGCGGCAATGGTGCGCGGAGGAGGAGGAATGCGAAAATTGATGTGGAATAATGTGAAATTCACAAACATTAACAAATATTGGAGAAACACACTGCGCAACACAAGTGCGCACAAGCCAGGACGAGGTGTCTTAGTACGTGTTCGCGCCGCGCCGTGCCGCAACGCCACACCACACCACGCCCCGTCCCGCACCTCCTCGGTGCGCATCTTGACGCCCTTGCTTTGCAAGTAGCTCTGCATGAACGTCCGGACGCCGTTCAGCAGCGGCCCCTGACAAACAAACGGAAAATGAGCAAGTGCAAGGAAGTCAGGAATGAACTGTCCCCTGATGTGGCACTAGTGGGGGGAACACAGCCGACGCACACATACACACACACACACCACGCAGAGACACACCACACAACGACACACGCAGCCGGGGGGGGGGTGAGGGGACAGGAGCCCCACATACACGCCCCCGCGGGGATGGAACGCAGTCAAGTGCACACATAGGGCCCCCGCACGGGGACCAGGCAGCTCTACTGCGGGAAATCGCTGATATGCAACAACATTTGCAACAGAACGGAAACAGATTAGATGTGTTGTTCATGGCTTGCTCCCAACCCAGTGGAACAAACGTCGTACCCGTTGTCGTACTAAGTGGCGTTGAAGTCAAGAGATTCAAACAAACACAGCACCCGTCTGGGCAATGACGGTGGCAGTGGGGCGGGAAATACGGGCGGCTGAGAGGGAGTTGGGTGGGCCGGATGGGTCGTCGGCTCCGGAACCAAAACCCACGAACCAAAACAACGCCACCGGCTCTTACCTGCCAACCCGCCATGCCGTACGACAGCTCCTCGGCGGGTGTATGGGTGATGGCCGACACGATGGCGCGAGCGGACATCTCGGGATTGACGGCGGCGGGGGCCGAGTCCAGGATGATGCCGCGAACCTGCAGTGGCAGCAGTAGCAGTAGTGGCAGCAGTGGTAGCAGTAGCAGCAGTAGCAACAGTGGCAGCAGTAGGAGCAATGGCAGCAGTAGCAGCAGGTGTAGTTATTTCGGCACAGACTAAGCAGTACGGGTACTTCGGAAGCCGGAAAGGGGCTGAACGCCGCGAATGTAGTGAGGAAGTCGGAGAACAGGATCAATACACACCCCACCCCACCCGGCCCCACCCCGCACCTCCTCGAGCATGTCCCTCCTCTGCGCCACATCCTCCACCTCGTCCATCCAGCGCCACATGGTGCCCGCGTGGATGAAGCCGCCCGTGCTGAAGAAAAAGGGTGGAGGTAAAGAGGGGAGAAGAGGAGGAGGTAAAGAGGGGAGAAGAGGAGGAGGTAAAGAGGGGAGAAGAGGAGGGGGAAATGGCAAAGCAAAGCCAGTCGGCAGCCAATTTACGGTAAGCAGCCGGAGAGAGGGAGGAGGAAAAAGAGGAAAGGAACTGAGTGACTGATGAGA
>NW_003307576.1:1288900-1296623 GCF_000143455.1 Volvox carteri f. nagariensis
ACCTTACCCCCTGCCCCCACACATTAACAGCCCCGGCTAATAAGCCTCCAACCCCTGTGCTCTTTCCCCCCCCCTCCGCCCTGCCCCTGCCCCTGCCGCACACTCATACCCGGATGGGTCACATGGACTCCTCCCCCATGTCCCCCTCTGCCTGTTGTAGCTTGCCGCTGAAAGGCCTCTCAAGATGCTGCTGGAGCGCCTTCGCGCGTATTTGTGGACGATATATGTGCCGCATTATGTACCAGCTACTACACTGCCGCACCTCCCCCTCCCTCCCTCCCTCCCTCCCACCTCCCTCCCTCCCTCCACCCCTTCCTCCCTCGCTCCCCCCCCTCGCTGTCTTCTCCCCCCCCACCTACACAGTCTCCTCCTCCCTCCCCCTCAGCCCCCCCCAGCACCGTCAGTATGGATCTTCTTATCTTGGCGTATCCGTCTATGTTTTCCCTTCTCCCCAATCGTGTCTGTGCTTCGTCGCACCCCCCGCACCTGAATATGTGGTAGATGGTGGGCATGGCGGGGTTCTCCCGGTGTAACCTCGCCACTCGGTCGATGTCCCTGCCCGCCACCACCACACCCCGCCACCGCACCAGCGTCTGAGCCACGGAGGGCCTTATGATGAGCACCTCGTGGTCGCCGCTACGGGCCCAAAGGGAGCCGTACCTGGGACGAGACACCGGGTCATTGTACGAGCATGAGGCTGCGGTAACATTGCATGTGGCAGTTGTTGGGGGCATGAAGTAAGGGATCAACTGCCAACAACGTCCCAAACCACTTTGGACGTTTCTTTAACGGATATGCGGGCGGCCGGGGGAGGTTATATGCAAGAAGGGTCGGGGGTGGACTGCCCAACCCACACTGAGACCAACTACCAACCGCCAACCACCAACGTGGCGCGCCACAACAACTGCCAGTCCCACGTCAAGGGCACACCCACAGCCACGCCACGGGCACGTCGTCTAATCCTCGGTCCCTTCTTTCTTTCTACGCCGCCTCCCACGCCACCCTTCCCTCCCCTCCCCTCTCCTCCCCTACCTAATCGATCCCACCCTGCCTTCCACTTCCCAGTCGCTGAAAGACCACCTCGCAGGCCTGGTGCTCCCAGCGTTTGTGGAGAGAGGGGGGTCGCGGTTGCGAAACCTTCCTCTGGACTACCTGCACATCTCCTCCTTCCCCACCCTGACGACCTCCTCCCACCTCTGGAAAACCCTCCTAGCTCCCCACACCTCACAGCCCTCTCAGGGCCTTCCCCCCAGCCCCAGAGGCCTCCACACGCGCACCCGCTCCAGGCGCCCCCCCCCCCAACCATCGACCTCACTTGTTCAGGTATTTCCGATTAGAGCCCATCCACCCGATGACCACCACACGACATGCCACCGGGCTGATGATTATGGGCGGGGGAAGACCCGAACCCGACCCGTCCGGCGCACCCCTGCCGCTACTGCCGCCATCACCGCCAGGGCCCCAAGACGCGCTGCTGGCAAAGCACCGACCAGCCCCGCTCCTGCCGATTCGGCTGTAGCTGTAGTTGTGGTTGCGGCTGTAGCTGCGCGTGCCCAGCAACCCCCGGGAGCCCGTGCTGCTGCGGAAGAATCCAATACCGTTCACATGCGATGCTGTGCTACTGCTGCTTGTGTCACTGCTACAGTTGCTGCAACGGCTGCTACTGCTGCTGGTGCCCGGGATGTTGCTACAGCCGCTGGCAGTATGGCCGCCATGGCGGCCGAGTACGGCCGCCGTACCGTGTACGGCTCGTCGTGAGGTTAGGATGTGTCCGCCGGACGGTTTCCCAAACGAGGACCCCGTTGCGGCGCAGCTGATGCAGGGGAAGGGACAGGGTAGACGTCCCGTGTGTGGGGGGGTGTGGAGGAGGAGGGAAGCAGGGTTAGCAGGGCTGGCTGATATGCCCGAGGGTAGCTGGCCTATGCGGAGGGTATACTGGATAAGGCTGGGGAAAAATGAACTGGCTTTAGAGATGTGCTGTGCACATACACAAAAAACAACGGCAAGACGCATTTCTTGTTACCAAATTTGCCACATAGGAAATACGCGCGGTACCGTGTCTCATACGTGCCGTTTTCTGGCCCCTACTGTTTCATCCGCTCCCAACAGGACCGCGTACCGGTCGGAGCTGGACGCCAGGAGAGATAGGCGCTCTGAAGCGGCCAAGGTTGAGGGGGTAAGGGGTGTCGCTCCAGGACCCGGTTGGGCAGCCGCAGCCCCGCGTCTCCCTGGTAGGAGCAGCCGCCCCGAAGGCCAGGAAGACGAGGAAGGGTGGCTGCAGCTGCTGTGTGGATGGGGTGAGCCCGATTTGTGCCAGTCGTGAAGGGTGCTGCAAGCATTTCCAGTTGGACACGCTGAAGATGCTGTCGCGGCGCGGGTTGTCGGGTGGCCGAGCCAGCCGTCAAGGAGGTACTTAGAGCTGCACCATGCGTTGTGAGTAAAAGTTGGTCTGTTGTGAGAGGTTGGAAAGGACGCAACTGGCGGCAAATGGCACTGTGCTTCTGATGCCGGCTGAGCAGCCGAGAATGCCGATGTCCTTGATCGATTCCCGAAATGACATTTCAGCGTCATGCCCATAGATGATGACAAATTTGTTGAATTGTTCACAGATGTATTGAGGTCACTTGTATGGAAGCGGCTAGTCCCGCCGATGATCAAGTTGGACGATAGCGGGGGGCAAGCGATCGTTACGCTAATTATCGTAGCTATAAGCTGGTTATCACAGTCCTTAAAGCGGCTCGCAAGCTTTTGCGCGCCGAAGCGTGGTAAGAGCAAGTGGGTGGTCATCGGCTTGCAAAATTTAGGCAAGCCAGCCTAACAATGCTAATGCCCCTTCAGCAAGCGGGATAATACCTCATGAATAATCATGATAACAATGATCTCGCCTTCCACATAATTTGTTCAGAATGTTGTACGACACCCGACCGCAGGGTTTTGGCGTGCATTTTGACAGGGTTCGATGTACGGTAACCTAGGCACAACTATAATTAGCGAAACGGCAAGGTCTCTTCCTTATTGTGATTTATCCCGCTGTCCCGCCCTTGCCACGGCCCCTAAGCCCCAGCTGCTGTCACAGTTCTATATCACATCAGCCAGTTTTTTAGGTCTAGTTAGCTTTGTGGCCTAATTTGGTATGGGAAACTCTTGGGTTTTTAGCCGACTTCACGAGCGAACACCCACAATCTTGCAATTTTCTCCACCGAACATTACCAAGCAGCTCGTATCCTGCACCTGGTAAACTTGTTAATTGACATACCCGTCTGTTTGGGCCTGTGTGCGTCTGTGCGTCTGTGTGTGTGTGTGTGTGTGTGTGTACGTGTGTGTACGTGCTTGTGTGCGTGATGGAGAGAGACGGAGGGAATTACTGAAGGATTTGCACGGGAAGGGGTTTGGGGAGTGGCATGGCTCTTGCAGAGATGAGGAAGGATATAATTGGCATTCATATGATTAACGTGGGGTTGGGGGTGTCCCCGTCTGTCGGCTACCGATGTCTCGGTTAGCGGACGGTTAACGTATCGTACACGTCACACGTTTCGACAGGTCGGTCTTGTCTTTTATGTGTGTAAGCTCTCCAGGCAAGGCTTGCAGGTGTTTGTTCGCGAGAAATTGTTTGCATATTCGAGCGGAGCAAACAGCTGCAAAGCCTGTTCGGCTGTAAGTTGATAAAGCAAAATCCTGCATTTGGCATCGTTAACTTGTCAAAGAACAATATAAAGATCTGAAAATTTTATATCCCCGAATCAGCTGTTTTGAAAGCTAATGCAGCCTCTTCGGGTCGGGACCGCACTGTCGGCCCTTTTAGCGCGAGGAGGAGTCGCCTGCTGTCGCGGAGCGTCGTCATACGCAGTTTCTGGCTTGCAATCTCCGATAAATGGCGAATTCATATCTCCAGGCAGGCCGCATGGTTCCGCAGCAAATGGATGCTCCACACAGCACGCAACGTGTACCTCGGACACCACAATCAGCACGCTGTCATGCGACCAACACATACCAGTAGAAAGGTCTCAGACCTCGCCCAGCGGGTCGGCCTTATCGGGCCTTCCCGAATCGAGGCTGCACTTTCCAGCAACGCGCAATGGCGCCAGGGGCCTTTCCTCCTCCTCATGGTCCCTTACGGCGGCACCGGTACCAGCTCCCGGCGTGGCGGCAGGCCTTTTACGGCATATGGGCACGACAAGCAACCTAGCCGAGGCGGCGCAAGAGGCAGCGCAGGTAGTGGGTCTGAACAAAGTCGCGGTTTCGGAGCTGGTTCTCTCGCGGGTCAAAGACCATGGGCTTCTGCACACGGCGGGTCTGATCGGCGGCAAATGGGCTGACGTCGCCAGCGATAAATCGACGTTTGAGGTAGGCGAACGTATCAGCGCTCGTGTGACGTGTCATGTCGTACGCACGCACACACACACACACACCAGTTGTGTATGTACGACGCCGTTCTACAAAGTCCGCCCCGACCCAGATGCGGTCTTAACGCTCTCCCCCCTTTGTCCTAACCCGCCATCACCCGCCTTCCAGTCCCTTCGGTGTCACACACCCGCGATCATCTTTTCCCTCCCTTCCCACCCCGTTCACGTTCCCATCGCATCCGGATTGATTCATTGTCCTCCTTCAACTCCACCCCGCTTTGGAAACGGCCCTCGTTTCCCGCCCACCCACCGATTCGACATCGCCTCTTGACATTTCATTCCCTTGTCATACACACCCCCCAACCCCCCCAACCCCCAGCCCCCCACCTAAAAAACCCGCCGCCCGAAGGTCCGCAACCCCGCCACTGGCGCCGTGATTGCCACCATGCCCCGCATGAGGGCCGATGAGACGCGGGCCGCCATAGCCGCAGCGCACGCCGTGTGGCCGCAGTGGCGATCTAAAACGGCCAGGGAGCGCGCGGCAGTGCTCAGAAAGTGACCCCCGAGGGTTTTTTCCTGTCGGGGGGGAGGGAGGGGCCGGGCGGGGGAGGAGGGGTGGCTGGGCGGGGCGGGGCGGGGCGGGGTGCCGGCGGGTTTGGGCCGCGGGCCTGAATGGATGGAGAGAACGGGAACGGGATGAAAAGTGCCTTGAGGACGGACGGGTGCTTGTGTTGTTGGATGGATGGATGGATGGATGGATGAATGAATGAATGAATGGATGGATGGATGGATGGATGGATGGATGGATGAATGGATGGATGGATGGATGGATGGATGGATGGATGGATGGATGAATGAATGGATGGATGGATGGATGGATGGGTGGATGGATGGATGGATGGATGGATGGATGGATGGATGGAATTACTAAAATATTTAATTACATGGATGGAGGGATGGGGGGAGGGGGAGAGGACTGATTTATGGATGAATGGATGAATGGAGGGAGGGAGGGAGGCAGTGTATTTTTTTTCCGTAATATATTACGGTTCCGTAATAAGATGGCATATTTGCGTTCTGCGCTCCGTCATAGACCATGGTAAAGGCCTGGTACGGTCGTTACGGAGCCGGGGCGGGCCGAAGGCCCCCAGAGGCGTTCTATTTTAGTATAAATAAGTTATAAATGAGCGATGGGGCCCAAGAAATTAACTACTATAGCTGGTCCGGGTAGCGTCAAAGCATTCCTGACCACCGGCAGGCCAAAACCTAGTAGCGGAGATGCTGGTAACACTTCAAACAATATAGCGAGTACAAGAGAGACATAAGAACCAGATATGTGCTGGTGTATCAGGTACCCTGTGTGGGCAGGGGGGGTCTGGGGGGGCTTGCCCCCCAGAAAAAAATTCTGGCAGTAATAAACGTATTGGACTGATGGCATATTTATTACGAAACTCGTAACAGATTCAGGATCGGCCTCCACGAAAAAAAAACACTGGAGGGAGGGATCCCCCATCACTTCACTCCTCCAGAGGTGGCCTCCTGGCGCCCACTTTCCCCTGACACCCCCTCCCCCCGCAACTTGCTCTGGCACTTGGTGCTTCGGACGGGTCGGCATTGGGTATCGTCGTACATCACATGATTTCCCTACACCCCTAACGCCACACCTTGACCCCCAACCCCCCGGGTCAGGTGGCATGACCTGATCCTGGAGCGCAAGTACGACATTGCGGCGATCATGACACTGGAGTGCGGCAAACCCACGGGGGAGGCGCTGGCGGAGATTGCCTCCGGGTGAGTGAGGGGAAGGGGGAGGGGGAGGGGGGAAGAAGGGTGGGTACGTCGTTTTGGAGTGTGGGAGGAGGCGTTTCATCATCATTGCCATCATCGTCATAAAAATCATAAGCGTCATCACGTTTCCCCTTCTTCCCCCCCCCCTCATCCCCCTTCTACCCGGGTTAAGATACCTGGCCTACCGCCCTACCCCATTATTATATTTAATTTTATTTTATTTATGCTTGTATTCAATTTTATTTATTTCTGACCCCGCCCCCTCTTTTCCCCTCTCTCACCCCTCCCCCTCCTTCCTCCCCCCCTGCCTCTCTCTCCCCTTCCCCATCCGCCATCTATCTTTGGTATCTGCTCCATTCGCCAGTGGCTCGTCTTACCCCCCCCCTCCCCCCTCCTCCCCACTCGTAGTGCCGCCTCCGTGGACTGGTTCGCCGGTGAAGCTGTCCGGGTGTGTGGTGACGTGCTGGAGCCGCCGCTCCGAGACCGCCGCATGCTGGTGATCAAGCAGCCGGTGGGGGTGGTGGGGGCCATCACGCCCTGGAACTTCCCCATGTCGATGGTGGGTGCAACTGTACTGGCTGGGGGGCCAGGGCGGTGCGAGTGGATGTTGGTGGGGGGGTGGAGCGTGTGTGTGTGTGTGTGTGGCCGTGTGACACGACATAGTTTGGTGGGTGAATGGCTGTGGAGGTATGGGTGTAGGTGTGGTTTGGGTTTGCAGCATTGTTATTACATGTGTGGTGGTTGTTATTACATGTGTGGTGGTTGTTATTACATGTGTGGTGGTGGTTATTACATGTGTGGTGGTGGTTATTACATGTGTGGTGGGGGGAAAGGTAAGAAAAGGGGTTTAAGTAAGTGGAGAGGGGCTGTGGGGTTTTATTAATGTGCCGGCGGGAGGTGAGCGGCGGGTTTGTGTGCTGAACACTTCACCCGGGTGTTCAGTGTTGGAGTTGGAGGGAGGGGGGTTCAGCACTCTTGTCTACATGAGCAGCACTACGGTGGCATTTCCCCTAGTAACTGGGGGGGAGATCGGGGGTGGGGAGAGGTTCACATGTTCGCTGCTGTTGTCGTATGTTTCCGTATATTTTTCAGGCCCAGTCCAGGTGGCATGTGTGTTTCAGGTTGCAGCCTTAGGCCCGCCGCCGTTTGATGTGTGTATTTTCAGTACTACCCCTCCTCCTCTCCCCCCCATACACAGCAGCCCGCAACCCGCCAATACACCTCCCTCGCACCTCCCCCACCCCCCAGATAACGCGCAAGGTAGCTCCGGCGTTGGCGGCAGGATGTACGGTACGTACGGATGAAGAGGGAAGGGGCTTACGTCGTGGCGGGGGTGTGGCCGATGCATCCTTGCGCAGTGCGCCGGACACAGAACTCCTTTTCCACCTGTGCATATCATTCCCTCCCTATATATCCCCGTCCCTCTACATCCCCCCCCCCTAACCCTAACCCTAACGGACGCCTTTCGGTCAGTTCTGCTTCCTGTACACTCTTACCCTCGCAGCAGCTTCACTCATTTGTGGTTCGTCTTTCCCCCCCTCAGCCCCTCACCCCCTCATCCCCCTCACCCCCCTCACCCCCCTCACCCCCTC
>NW_003307576.1:1299979-1342674 GCF_000143455.1 Volvox carteri f. nagariensis
GAGAGGGGGGAAATGTGGATGGAGGTGGGGAAAGGGCCGGCCCCCCTCCCCTGGACGTCTGGTGTACACTCTTGCCCTGGCAGCAGCTTCGCTCGTTTGTGGTTCATCTTTCCCCCCCCACCCCCTCGCACCACCACCACCACCACCACCGCATGCAGGCGATGTTTTAAGGAGGAGACGTTCGGCCCGCTCATTCCGTTGTTCCGATTTCGTTCCGATGAGGAAGCCGTACTGCTGGCAAATACGACAGAGTACGGACTGGCAGCTTATTTCTACACAAGAGACTTGGCTCGTGCCTGGAAGGTGGCTGAGGAGCTGGAGTTTGGAATGGTGGGTTTGGTTTCGGAGGGGAAGCAGTGCGTGGGTAGGAGGGGCCCAGGGCGGAGGATGAGGAGGATGAGGAGAAGGAAAAGTGTTAATAAGGTGGTGAGGTGGGTGGTAGAAGCGAGTGATTATCAGTGTCTATTTAGCTAGCTAGGAGGATCTATCTAATACTGTCCGGAGATGGTAGATGTCTGGTGGCTCACAGCATGGGCGTTGGTCGCCCCTAACTGTTCCCCAACTGTCCCCTAACTGTCCCCTAACTGTCGCCTAACTGTCGCCTAAGTCTGCAGAGACCCCTTTGGCCTTTGTTGCTCTTTGTTTTAATTTTTTGACTAACTAGTTTTAACTTTCTGAACGGATCTTCTTTTTACACATCAATTGCAATCGCACATGAGCCCGGAGAGCTCCGTTTACCTGTTTCGTAATCTGTACCTCCTAATCTGTACCTCATAATTTGTACCTCATAATCTGTACCTCATAATCTGTACCTCATAATCTGTACCTCATAATCTGTACCTCATAATCTGTACCACCCAAACGAATGTTTCAGATCGGGCTGAACGAGGTGGCCATCACCTCGGAGGTGGCGCCCTTTGGCGGGGTGAAGGCCAGCGGCCTGGGCCGGGAGCAGTCCAAGTACGGCCTGGCGGAGTTCCTGGACGTCAAGTACGTGTGTATGGGCCTGGGGTATTCCCCGGCGTCGTAGTCGGCGGGCGAGGGGGCCCCCGGGCGGAGGAGGAAGCAGTTGTACGGCATCTCTCTCCAGCCGGTACGCGAGAATAGCCTTGCTCCTCTCTCTCACCGTGGGCATGGACTCCCGTGAGCCCGCAGCCCGTGTATACCGCTGTACCGGCCTGCGACCTAGCCGGCTGTTTGTTTGCTTTAGACTAGTCCCCCTGGTTCTCGCGGACTTGAGGTTTGTAGGAGGCTGTATAAGGGGTAGCGGTAGTGACGCGGGTGGGGTTAGTTGCGGTGTTTAAGACCAGCCAGATCTGGTTTTCTTTATCTCGCTGCAGGCTGGCCTCTCTTACTCTGTCTGTCTGGCGTGCGTGTATGTATGTATGTATGTATATGTCCTGTGGGCGGAAGTCTGTTGCTGTGTAGTGATGGTTCCATGCGGTGTCGAGTTGTTTGGGTGTTGGGTGTGTGTATGTATATGTGAATGTGAGTGTGTGTATGTATGTATGTGTGTGTGGTGCCGTTCGGGACGGTGATGGTGGTTGTATGTGGGGGGGCTGGGAAGTGCAGGAGGGGGATACGCACAGGGTTGTTGTGGGGCTGGAAAGGTGGGGCGGGCGAGATAAATGACTCTTTGGGATGGTGGGGTGGTGAGGTTGAAATGACTTGGACATCCAGCATGGGAGTCTTTCACTGGCGCTGTGATTTCGATTGGCTGCTCGTCCAGCGGTGGTTATGGGTTGGTTGGCTTCCGCACAAACTGGAATATTCGTTGCAAACGGGTTATCTAACTATATACATGCATACGTATGTATATGTATATATATGTATATATGTATATATATATATATAGGGGGGGACGCAGGCCTTGCGTGTGTGCGGAGCGGGGGGTTTCACACAAGGGAAGTGAAGAGCCCTTTTTTGTTAACCGCCGTGCTGTTGGTTGGGGGTTGTTTGTTGTCGGTTGTAGTCGGTTAGTGGCCCAAGTTGGCTGGCCCCCAGCGTGGGATTATAGGGTTTGACGACATCGCCTTACATGCTGCGGAGACTCTTCATGTTCGTACTGTTGTACTGTCGTACTGTCGTAGCACTGTGGGGTTCCATCCGTTGGGCATTTGCAGGTTGGCGATTTGGTGTTTTGAGTACACGGGAGAAGCTGCAGATAGGGAGGAGGTTAACGACGTCGTGGTGCTGGAGGAGGAGGAGGCGGAGGAGGAGAAGAAGGACGGGAAAAGTAGGAGACAGAAAAAGGGGGGAATGAGCGACGCGGCAAGTGCCGCAGCGGCGTCCCCCTTCCTTGTAAAATCCACTGACATCGGCTGGTACGGCTGGTACGGAAGCCAGGCCAGGCGTATCTCTCTCCATCCATCCCGCCCTCCATATACACATCGCTCGCTATATACATGGCAGGCGGCTGGCAGAGGTTAAGGCCTGACTTCTGCTCCCGGCCGACCCGGGTTCAAATCCGCCTGCCGGCTCCTCGGGTGTTTGAGGAGTGATGAAATGGGAGGTGGCCCCCCATCATATGGACGAAGTAGGACATGGTAAAATCAACTTGCGAGCTGACCAGGAATTAAGTTGATGCGCCGTTGATCCGCTAGGTTTGGTTGGATGCTGGTGGTGAGTTGCCGAACCCAACGAATACATTCTGAAGTCGGATGGGGTGACGGATTAGGGTGCCCCTCTAGCAGGGGAGAGCAGGGAACTGCCTCGGGAAAGGGGGTCGCTGGCGAAGTTAACCACCCTGTAACAACATATATACATGGCTGTCATGACCGCCCGCATGACAAGGAGCGTGCGTGCGGCGCGGTGGTGTCAGGTCGGTGATCACCTCTTCGGGCACTCGGTTCTGAGAACGAGCGACACGTGCTGCTGTAAATGTCCGTATAATGGAGACGTATGCAGACGTAGGCGCCGAACTTGGGAACGTAGGCGCGGCGCCAGGGGTGGCTTGGATTGCAAACGGTGTCGTAGGTTGCAGTTGGAGCACATAAACGACTACAGCGGTTCACGAGGCTTTCTTTTCCCCTTCCTATTTTACCTTTTTTCATCATTTCTTTTCAGTTGTGAGTGGCGGCTGGCAGGTCCTAGAATACTGCCAGCTCGTCCAACAGGACAGGCTACCCAAGCCTCTGCTGTTTGTCGGTAACAGCACCTCAAGACTCACAACATTTTACACCCAAGCAAGGGGCTATCGGTGGCAGGTCGCGGACCTCCCGAATACGTGTAACGGCCAATGAGTCTTAGCCATGTCTGCTAGGTCCCTGTGACATAGCGTCTCACCAACACTATCGATGAATTACGAATCATGAATCGTGATCAATCTATCGTCGTCGCTCCAACCAGGGGTGCTGCGCAGCCACGTGCGCCGGGGGACGCTCCTCCGGGTCCCACTGCAGCAGCGGCGTCAGGAAGCTGTGCAACCCCGCCCACTCGGTCTCGTCCCATTCGTCGCCGCCGCCGTCGCCGTCGCCGCCGCCGCCGCCAAACCTGCACTCCGCCTGACATGTACATATACATGTACACGAACACGCACACTCGTCATTCCTGATCGCCCGTACCCCTTTCATCGCCCTCCAAGTGCCATACCGGCCAACAGCGAAGGCCGCACCCTCACAGCTTTTTGCGGCATGCGGCGCCGTCCGGGTCGCAGCCCAGCCGACCAGCCTTCGTTGCCCCTCAGCCGCAAACCCCCCTGTACCGCCGCCGCCGCCGTCGTCGCCGCCGCCGCCGCACATTCCCTCTGCGGACTTGAGTTTCCCAGATCGGCCTCCTCCACTGACATTGGCGAACGTGTCGGCCGCGACGTCTGTGATGGCCTCCCACCCACCCCCACTCTGACCCCACCCCTGCCCCTGCATCTCCTGCTTCTGCGGCAGGCTGCTGCTCCCCATTTTCGACGTCAGCTGTAGTCGCTGCGCCAAGCTACAGCTTGCTGGCATTTCAAACTCGTCCTCGAGGAGTAGCTGCCGCCGTGCCGCGTCAAAGTACCACCCCGCTCGCGGCGCGCGCTGTAGCAGCCTCCGCGGCGGCCTCCCCAAAAGTTGCACTACCAGGGCTAGGTGCACCTCCGCCGCATCAGGCCAAGCCGATGGCTCGCTACTGCCGCCGCCGCCGCTGCCGTCACCCCACGTTTCCTGCTGCGGGCGCAGTAGCTGTGGCGATAGGGGCAGAAGCTTGGATCCGGTGGCCAGTTCGTACACCGTACAGCCCAGGGACCACATGTCGGAGGCGGCCGACGGCGGCAGGCCTAGCGTAAGCTCCGGGGCTGCGTACGATGGGGTGTCGTACCAGGCTGCCGCCGTAGCATCAGCACCACCGGCGTCGGTGCTGCTGCTGCTGTCGCCGCCGCCGCCGCCACCGCATAGGTTGCCGCACGGACGCACATGACCTGTAAAGTCGAGAAAAGAGGGCAAGACGGCGCCCCGGGTTGATGCATTCGACATGTGACATTGATGTGCACTGCCCCGGGCGGGCTTCGACATCCAACAAGGCAAAATATATTGAAATCAACGTTTGCAGCATTGTTTGACGATCTACGTCCCGTCATAATTACGTTTTTGCTTCAGAGCATATCCCTTTTTATGCAGAACATCAATTCTGCAAAAGCTTAACCGCTAACCTCAACAGTATCCGTTAAAACTCAGCTGGTCATAACTACCATAGTTACCAACTGCCATCCGTTACATTGACATGTTCACCCGTTTAAACCAAAGCACTCGTATGCCCAGTTCTACAACAAAGGCAGTACCAGAAAGTGCTCAGGGGGCCCCCGATAGATTACCCTTTGTTCCCATACCCCATCCTGCCGTACTGCCGTACTACCCCCTGAGCCCTATATGATCAACTAGCCATCTCCGGCACCTGCACCTGCACCATTAGCAGCCTAACCAGGCAACCCCTCAGCGGTGTGTCCTCTCTCCTTCCCAACTCCCCCACGGTCACCTCACGCCAGCCGACCCGCGGGTCCGTCCGCCACCCGCTGCCCGCCAGGCTTCAGGCTACATGCGCTGCCTAGATCCAACAGAGCCCAACACCCCCCTCCGGCCGGTGTTGGGAGCTGCAGCCGCCACCGGCAGCTGCCCGACTCTTGTTGGTGCCCGTATTCTTGCTGATGCTGATGCGAGTGCTGGTGCGAGTGCTGATGCTGATGCTGGTGCTGGTGCGAATGCAGGTTCGGGTCCTTCCCCGGGTCGTCATGACCCAAATCAGGTGACGGCGAAGCAGCGGCAGCAAGGAGGAGGTCCCGCGCTCGGCAGGCGGGCGGCGAGGTGGTCGGGATGAGGCGGAGGGCGAAGTTGTCGGGCTTGATGTCGCAGTGGACCAGTTGGGCTGCCCTACCGGGGGACGGGGAGGGTGAGCGCCAAGCGGTGTGGCGTCAGTAACAGTGTGGCGACATTTCTGGGGTGCGGCGGCGGTCAGCGGTGATGACGGGAGCGGATGGCAGGAGGAGCTGAGG
Source organism: Volvox carteri f. nagariensis (assembly GCF_000143455.1). NCBI lineage: Eukaryota > Viridiplantae > Chlorophyta > Chlorophyceae > Chlamydomonadales > Volvocaceae > Volvox > Volvox carteri. The sequence continues at coordinate 1,305,441 of NW_003307576.1, forward strand.
CCGCCGACGGGAATGCAGCGGCAGCGGCAGCGGCGGCGGTGGCGGCGGCGGTGGCGGCAGCGGCAGCGGTGGTAGCCTTCATTTCCTAGGGAGACACCGGTGTTCGCGCAACGCAGCGCAGTAAGGTAGCTGTAGAAGAGAAAGGTGGACAGTTCCCGGACTCTCCTCGCCTTCGGGTGGACGACACACACATACACAGTTTTTGTGTTACTATGGTAATGATAATAATGATAACAATGATAATAATAATAACAATAATAATGATAATGATAATGATAATGGTAATGATAATGATGATGATGATGATCCCATGTAGGCAAAACTACAACTTTTCGACAAAAAAAGAGAAAGGAAGGTTCTAAAGGGAAAGAAGGGTTCTATTTACTCGGCGCGCACACCGCAAGAAGCCTGTTGGGAGGAAAGCTCAAGACATTTTCCCGCGGCGGTCATCGGCGGTTTCATCGGCGGTTTCTTGTACATGGCGCCCCCCCGGCCCCCATGATATGATAAGGGTGACTTTTCATTCAGATGCAAATTATTTCCCTGACTACAGCTCATAGCTCGTGTCGGAAGTGTTGGGATTTCGGAAGCCCCGATCCAACAACATCCAATAGCCGATCTCGATCCATTCCGATTTGACAATGCCTGTTTCCCCATACAAGACTCCGCGCCCGTCAGCACCTGTGCATGAGGTCCAACGCCGCCAAAGCCTGGAGCGCGAAGCACTTCACCGCCTCAGGGCCCAAGCCGCCAGGAGGTGGTTGCCGAAGCGGCGTCGCCGCCGTCGCCAGTCCCCCCTCCTCCCGCTGCTGCCGCTGCTGCCGCTGCTGTTGCGGTCGCTGCTCACATCCCAATAGTCGCCGCCGCTGCTGCTGCTGCTGCTGCTGCTGCTCCTCTCCTTTCGCTCCTTGCTGCTGCTGGTTCTGGAGCTGGTGCTGGCGGCGCTCGCGGTGCTGCCAGGCCTTCAGCACGTCCGTCGCTGTGGGACCCAGACGCTCCAGAACCAAGCACCTCCAATGCCGTATAAGGGGCCCTTGTCGCAGTGACCCAGCGTATGCGGCAGAGGATGCCGCCGCCGCCTCAGCAGCGTCAGGCGGCGGTAGTAGCGGCTGGACCCTCGGTAGCCGGGCGCCGCCGCCGCCGCCGCCGCCCTCCGCAGAACAGCGTTCCGCTGCCGCCGCCGCCGCCGCCGCGGCAGCTGGGAGCATATCCGTTGTGAAGGTGCCCAGTAGACGTACAAAAGGCGGGCCGTCAACGACTCCTGCAGCTGCGGCTGCTGCTGCTGCCACTGCAGTTGCGCGGGTACCGCTTAAAACCCTAGTCGTGTTGCCCTTGTCGCTGCTGCTGATTTTGCTGCTGCGGCGGCAGACGCCACAACTGATTTCGTCCTGGGCAACGGCGACCGGTGCGGCGGCAGTGGCGGAGGCGACAGCGGAGGCGGAGGCCGCCAAATGCCTGAGCGCCGCTGCCTCGTTAGCTGCCACGGCGGCGTGGGTGGGCTGAGACGCATCCATCGCCTGTTGAAGGTTAAAGCGATGTGCGCAGCTAAAGGCCAGAACCTTTTCTTCGTAATTTTCGCGACGCAGGGAACAAACAGAGCCTAGTCAAACTCCTTTGTACCGCTTGGAACCCACCTTCACGACCACTACTTCGCCCAAATCCTCCCCCCAGTCGTCCCCCGCGCCGTTTCGGTCCGGTTGACCGATGCATTGAGCGAAAGCCAAGCTGCGTTGACCTTGGCGGCTGTCGGCCGCCTGAGCGTCGCGGGTCGGAAGGGGAGCTCTCCAAGGAACGGATGCGAGCCATACCGACGAAAAGTGCGTCTTTGCAAGAAGTTGTCGCAGAACATAGCCGCCGGGAAGCTGAGGGGCTGAGGCTGCGGACGCACCGACGAGGATTGTCTGCTGCGATGACATAGTTGGAAAGTAGGCCCGTCAGGATTTGGCCTCCAGGGATTACATTCATGAAAAAAATGTGCTATCATGCTAGGACTTTAAAGAGCCCTCGGTGTGAAATCATTGTTTCATGAGCCATCCCGCGACGGTTGGCTGTTTGTGAACAGGTCACTTATGTTTCTGCCGAGTACCAGATAGGTGTTAAGCTCAATCGTGTATGCTGCCGTGAATAATGACAGCTCAACTTTATCTACGTCCAATCTGCAGCCTCACAGGTTTAAATCTATCTGCCGTCACAACCATAAGTCCTTAAGTTTTCCAGCAGTCTATAGAAAAATCACACAGGATAATAGGTTAGCTGCGAGTCGATTTCGGTTTTTGTCCATGTGCCCTAGGCGAGTAGGGCTACAACGGACATTATGCTATTGTGCCGTCAGAGCGTTGTCGAATCATGCTCTGCCTGCTCCTTAAGATAACTTTGGCATCAGTTGAAAGATGTTGCCAAACTTATCCATCTTGGCATCCATCCTCGCCGGCTCGCCCAGGAAGGATGCTTGGAGCCGAGCTGTGTCTCTCGCGACATGTATCGCACGGGACGCCTCTCCCTCATGTCCACCAGCCGCGAACGCACGAGTACAGGCACACGTACATGCTCACAAATGCGTGGCTAACACACAGTTGTCCACACATGCCCAATTCGCCCAGCTGATAAAAGCAATTACATAGTGCTGTTGGAAAGTGACCGACACTCATATACCAGACAATGGTAGCAGCAGTAATAGGACCCGGCTGGGGTCCGGCGCTTTGCTGGTCTTAATCATCTCCAACCGACTGTAATATCTAAGTGGGATTACACTATGCCATTCTATTATTAAGGTACACATCAAGCCTTCTTCACAGGTCTCCATAACAAATTGAACTCCACAACCCCACGTCACAAAAGTAGGGAGACACACACACACACACACACACAGCCTCCTCGTAGCTCGTCAGATCAATAAAACGCATACATACATACATACAGTCATACATAGTCATACAATCATACACACATATATACACATATACACACAATCATACATACAGCCATACATACAGTCATACATACAGTCACCACTATCACTGCTACTACTACTACTACTACTACTACTACTTCCACTTCCACGACCATCTGTACTCTACCTCTACCTCAGCCACCTCAGCTAGGCGCCGTAACGCTCATGTGGTACAGCTGCGCCTCCTCAATAACGCTCCCATCGCTCAGCTCCGCCCGGTACTGCAATCCTATATCCAAACTACGGTGCTGTTCACGACTGCGAACCAGGCTGATGCGACCGCTCAGAGTCAACGCACCAGGACGACCTGCCTCGCCCCCGCCTGCTGGCAGCGGCGGCACGGGCCCCAGCAGCGGCACGGGCTTCCGCAGCGTGAGCAGCGTCTGCACCCAGTGTGTTGCGGGCTGGTAGGGTGACGTGGACAGCACCACTGGGTGCTCGGCGCAGTGGCGCTCGGAAAACTCGGTGTTGAACCACAGCACGATGCAACCAACCTCTCGGGACTGCTGCAACTCCGGCGGATGATGCGGCTGCGGCTGTTGGCCGGCAGACGGTGCGGTTGTGGTTGTTGTTGTTGCTGTTGTTGGCGGTGGCTGCGGCTGCAGCGCCTGCAGGCGGAACTCCGCCGTGAAGTCCTGATCCTCGGGTTTCATGGTGCACAAATCCAGCTCCTGCGGAAGCAGCCGCCGCCGCCGCCCGCCGCAACAGCAACAACAGCAGCGGCAATGACACGCAAGCACACAAACAAACAGACAGACATACATGCAGCGCGGAGACATCAAAAACCCCATGTGTCGGGGGAAAACGGGCAGTGGCAGCAGCAGCGGTTACGGTAACAGCAGCAGCAGCAGCAGCAGCAGCACAACCCCAAACCCGATATCTACCTTGACGCACGCCGTGTCGGTGAGGATGTGTTCGGGCCGCACCTCGAGCACCACCGCCTGCCCCCTACCCGCCTCCGCAATCGCCTCCGCCACGGGACTCATGTCGAAGCCGTACACGTCGGACCAGAAGCCCAGTCCGCCTGCCGCGCTGCTGGCACCTGAACAACGAGCGAAACTCAGTAAATACATACATACATACATACATACATACATACATACATACATACATACATACATACACGAGGTAATCGATCAGGGGTCGTCCACGACCGCGCACCAGCCATGATCTTGGGGCCCCCCATCCCAGGTTGTCGAAGGCGCTACACCGCACCATCCATACACCGTGTAATCTACACCACGTGCTACATCCGACTATCCTCTCCCTACACCCGTTCCCTACACACTCACCCCCACGCGCCTCACCCACCCGCTATGAAGATGGATGCTCTGTCCGGCAGCAGCGCCCCCCCGGGTTTCAGGTACACGTCCCGCGCGTGCAACACGGTGTCTAGCATGGTCTCGAACAGCAGCGCATAGCCCATCCACTCGCTCACGATGACGTCCACCTGGGCCAAGGGGGGGGAGGGGAGGTTTGGAGAGGTTTTAGGGTTAAAGGGGGGGAGAGAGAAATCCCATCATCCATCATTTCCCCACGTGAGGGCCTTAGGGTCGCCAGTTGATTCTGTACTGAAATGTACGGCATCTCCTCACCTGTTGGACGGGCAGCTTGTCCCCCAGCTCCTCCAGCTTGCCAGATACCACCGTCATGGGCCCGCCCCTGGAGTCGCTGTAGCCTGCTAGCTCGGCATGGCGCCTGAAGATGGTTTGTTTTTCAGAGGGCGAAGATGAGGGTGAAGAGGAAGGGCGAAGGGACGAAGAAGGGAAACCATAACGTACAGCACGATAATGTACAGCATCCGGCTTTGCAACCGTGCATATCCGATTCGTTGCATAGCACCAGAATGCCCAAGATCACGGCCACTGGTGTGTGTGTGTGTGTGTGTGTGCGTGTGTGTGTGTGTGTGTGTGTGTGTGAGAGGGGAGAGAGGTGCGCCATGGGGAAGGAAGAGAGAGAGAAAGAGAAAACGAGGGAGGTGCCCGTTCAGGCGCCCGGCGGTCCACACCACATTCCCCCCAGCACCACCACGATAACCACAACCCCCCCCCTCGATCACCCCCGCCCCAACGCACCTAGCAAACCCCGCGATCCGCTCGCTGCCATCCACCGCCACCACGCGAGCAGCCCCCCCTCGGCATGCGAACAGCGACAATATGCCCGTCCCGCAGCCCACATCCAGGACCGTGGCGCCGCGCATCAGGCGGGGGTTGTGCTCCAGGGCGGCCTGGTACGACTGCGTGCGGGGCTGCGGGTTGGAAACCCCCGAAGTGAGGGGAGGGGAAAGGGGGAAAGGGGGGGGGAGGGCCCAGAGAGAAATCGGTAGGAATTTATAGGAATACCAGCTCAGCAAAAATAGAGGGGAAGGGAGTTAAGTAAGGGTTACATAGGAGGCGGCCGTTCAGGACAGTTGGTGGTTAGTAGTTGGCGGTTAACCACGTGTGATACTGTGCATGATGAAGCGTTAAGTGTACGGGTTGTTTAGTGGGTGGGTGGGGGTTGTTGAGACGAACTACTTGTGGCTTGAATGAAAGCAGATACCAGAGCTAGACGGATAATCCCGGAGAAGATGAATGGGGTTGCGGGGTGCGGGGGGTTGGGGGAAGGGAAGGGGCAACCCTTCCTCGCCCTAGCGGAATGCGTGTTAGAGGCGGTGGTGGCGGTGGTTTAATCGCCATACGGGAACGGGCTCAAAAAGACGAGCAGTAATCACAGAGGCAGGTGGACCCTGAAGCAACCGGACCATGAAACGAATGCGAGAGCTACTATACTACTGAAACTCGGACAAGTCACCAGAATGGATATACCACCTAGGAGCGAGGTCCATAGACGGTTTTTCGTTGGCGGTTTAAGTTAGTTGGGGCAACAGAGGACCAACGGACGATGACGGGGCGACCTGATCCCCCCCCTACCTTATCCCCCAGCATCTCCCGGTGTATGTCGAAGTAGCTGTAGCTGTCGAAGTACGCGGCGTCCACTTTCCGCGCCTTGGCGGCGGCAGTAGCTTCCGGGTCCGCTGCCGCCGCTGTTCCCGCCGCCGCTGCCGCCGCAGCAGCAGCAGTGGAGCCAGCAGAAGTTGTCGGTTCGGCGACGCCGGCGCCTGGGGCTGCGGCGCCTGGCTGTGCGCTTGTGCTGGGACCGGCATCCCCGCCGTCAGCTGTGTCACCGACGAGAGGTCCGGATGGGACGACGGTCGGCCCGGGGCACATGGGTTGGGAAAATAGTAGGAAAGGTAGGGAGAGGGAGAGGTAGGAAAAGAGAGGGAGAGGTGGGGAGAGGGAGGGGTAGGGAGAGGTAGGAAAAGAGAGGGAGAGGTGGGGAGAGGTAGGAGAGGAAGAGAGGAGAGAGCATAGACATACCGCGGCGGGGCTGGGGGACCCCCACGCCGTGTACAGCTGTGCCGTACAACGTGAGCTTTGCAAGCCATATGCCGCCACCTCCAGGGGACCTTTGTACGACTCCCATGTCCCGCGCTAAAATGTCCATTTAAAAAACTCTCCGCCTCCCCGTTTACCCCCCGGGGATAGAGGTGGGTTGCCCCTTCTTCTCCCCCTTGCGCCCACAAAGAAGTACATAAATACACGCACACGCACGCACCTTCCGGCAGCTCCTCCGGCAGGAATTCCCGACGCATAGCCGCCAACGCCGCCCGAAGCGCCTCGTTCTCCTCACGCAGCTGAGCCACCAGCTCCGCGGAGGTGATGACCCCGGCAGTGGCAGAGGCAGAGGCAGAGGCTGTGGCAGTGGCGGCACCGCCGCTGCCTTGACCGCCTGCAGCGCCGCCGCTGCTGCTAGGCATGCAGGCAGGCAGGCAGAGCCAAAGACGGGGGGATCACGGCCGCGGGAAGGCATCAGGCGTTGAAGAAAGAATAGGGCCTAGAGCATGATGGACTGGTGTGTATGGCGTACGGTCTGATACCCGGCAGACCCAAATATGTTTTTTTTAATGTCTTCTGCAGCACAACTCATTTGAGTCATATCAAGTTTGTCAGATTGGAGGCGTTGTTTTGGGGGAGCAGGCGTGGGAGGCGAGGAAGCTTGCCAGTCATAGGCTACTGCTGCGCAGTCTCCTGCAAGCTCGGTCGTACACGTACATACATACGTACATAAACACAATATATACATACATATACTCGGTGCTACAACATACATACATACATACAGAAAATTACGTGGAGCGGTGGAAATAAACCCTATCGCCATTGCCTTGCGGTGGTAACACCATCATGTATATGCCGCGCCACCCACCCGCCCGCTGCCACCACGTCCTCAAAATCATAGGACAGCAGTGCGTCGTCTTCCATGGCGGGGACCAGGTAGCGGTCGTCAACCCAAGGTACGGCAGTGGTGGCGGCGGCGGCGCCAGCGGCACCACCGGAACGTGTGGCCGCCGCCGCCGCCGCCAGCACCGGTAGCGGATCCCTGCCGGCAGCCACCTCCGAGCGGATGAAGTTGATGACGCGGATGATGCCGTACTCGTCAAGGTGTTGCTGGTGATGGGAACATGAGGGGAGGTGGGTCAAGGGCCCGTGGCAGCGTCTGATGCAGGCGTACGGCGTGGATGGTCTACTATGATAAACGTTCAGACCATGAGGAAGACGGCAAGTGGTTTGGGAGGGAGGTTTCTAAGGGCGAGAACCGGGATAACTCCGACAGAAAAAATAATAGACAAACCACAGAGAAGGCTTTGTAAGGAGAGGAGGCCAGGGTCGGGAATGAGCTGTAGGAAAGTGGATATGGACTGGGGTTGGGTGTGAGAGAGGGGTGCGCGAATGTCGGCATTTTTCCGTAAACATTCTGGTGACCTTGCTACCTTTGCGCGCCGTAGAAAGAGTAGAAGAGTCGTTGTAGTGTTAAAAACATATGGGGAGGACGAATTGGAGATAATGTGACTGCCGAACCGGTTCGGGCCTCTCTGGTTTGCGGTGTTCGTTGGTCTAACCGAACGTGCAAGAAGACTGGCGGCGGACGGCGTACCTTGATGCCGCATCGTGCGCGATGCTACACATGATTAATGTCTTAGAGTATGCCGGCATTCTCCGTACCTGAACCGCGAACTGCCTGATGTCGAAGCCATACTTGGCTGCGTCATGCTCCATCGCCGCCGCTGGGTTAGGCAGCCGCTCGGGACCAAAAAGACTTCGTGTTTCATCCTCATCAGCATCTCCCTCTTCGCCCTGCCACTCATCCCAATCCTCATCGCGACCTGCTACGCCGGCATTCAAGAGCTGCTCATCGTCATCTTCTGATGAGCTGACATATGAGCTTGTTTCGTCGTTTTTGTGATGAGCCATTTCGAAGCAAATATCCAACGCATTTCGTTGCGCTGCCTGACCAACTTTCGCTGTTTGCACGACACTTTCGGTTTCGGTTCCAAAGACAGCGCGTAGGTTGAATTTCAGGTATGATCTAATTATTAAAGAGAAGACTCAACATATGTCCGCTGTTTAAACTTCAACGTGGGCATAGTAAGTTCTCTGCCTACCCCTCCGTTTCGTGGCAATCGCTATCTCTAAGTCAAGTATATTTTTAAATTGAATTTAGTAGCACAAAATACGCCCGCTGGGTGTAAATCCCCACGTGTCAAGCTTGGTTAGGCGATAGTCCGCAAGATCGCGCCATCGTCGCTCCACTTTGAAGTGGGAGGCCATGGAGGCGGAACTTCAGCAGCTTGCAACCGTCTTTCAGCAAACCCTTTCACCGGATAAGGTGGATAAGCTCGAATGTTCCGGGATGAGCGTGTCGGCACGCAGTCGGCATACAGTCCGCTTGAAACGGGCGCTCCCATTTCATCACGTAGGATGCGATCAAGGCTGCAGAGCAGCAACTGAAGGCGCTAGCCCAGCAGCCTGGGTACTGCATGAAGGTTCTGAAGGTGGGCGTGTTTGGCGGCAAAGCACAACTCCCTTTGCCGACCCATCCACACGCCATATGCATAATGGGTACGTGTGTTGCGCCTGCAGCTCACGGCCACGCCCATAGATGACAGCATCCGTCAGTCGGCGGCAGTGAACCTCAAGAACGTCGTCAAATACCGTTGGGTAAGGACGGCATACCCGGGCCCATGACACTGAAGGGGTCGGTATGGATTTCTGCAGCTTTTGGCACCCATGTTGAGAACCCTTTTATAGGGTTGGTAAGGTTGGGTGCATCGCAACTTGCCAAACGGCTGCGGTTCTGGGCCCCTAGCACGGCATTGATTATGGAGGAATACGGAGCCAAGCAGGCGCGTGTTGTTGTGTTTGGACGCAGGTGCCAAGCGAAGCTGATCTCTATGGAGGTGCGCAGCCACTCCCAGATACCGAGAAGGTAGGCAGCCTTATGGCACGCGTGCGACCAACACTTATCACATTATGACCATCCAGGCGGCTGCTGCAGCTTGTAACCTGGAACCTGCAGGTTCATAGCAGGTTTCCCAGCCACCCAATTAACACTAACCACAGCAAAGAATCCACAGCACCAAGCCAAGCTTACCTGGGCGCCTCCTTGGGGTGCACCTCTAGAGCTTGTCCGAGTGCTGGCGCTTCTTTCTCTTGACGTGCGGCGTTGGCGTCGTCGTTGGCGGCTGCCCTTTCCCAACACACCCACGACCCAATTCACAGGTCCAAATTAAGCAACTGCTCGTGGGTGTGACGCTGTCTACGCCGCCGCGCGTTTCAGCTCAGCTAAGCGAGGCGATGTCCATCATCTGCGCCTACGACTTCCCGGCCAAGTGGCCCGAGCTGCTGCCGGAACTGGTGTCGAAGCTGGCCACGGACGACTTGACGGTCGTGCGCGGCGTGTTGCAGGTGCCGGCACATTAGCGATTGGCGTCTGGAGAGCGGGAATGAGGGGAAACGAGCCACCAAGCTCAGCATCTGGGTGACGGGGGAACCGATGGGAAAGAGTCGCAACTGCCCGGGGGGGGCCGGATGCTCACAGGGCCCGGTGTCTCAGCATCCGCGTGTCTGTCGTAGCTCTTAGCAACAAGCTGCGCGGTTCCTCGCCTCACCTTGGAAACCTATTCCCGGCGGATTCCAATGCCAAACACCACCTGTGTGTGTGTGGTGGTGGGGGGGGAAATTCTGGACTGTCCGCAAAGGCTGCAGCGCTGGCTGCGTGGCTTTGTCGCAATGCATACAAGCATGCTCCACAAATCCCCCTGTGTGACGTGACGGGTGACGGCGACGGTGTGGGCTCCATTTGGATTTTCACTTCGTGCACACTGCCATCGCGCATCATGACTGTACATATCATGGTTGTACGTCATGACTGTACATCATGACTGTCTACACGAGCCCGCTGTTTGCCTTGAATGTCGTTATTGGAGACGCATCCCCACCCAATCCACGTTGCGCTTTGCAACAATAGGTTCAAAAACGGATCGGCAATGTAGTGTAGTGCGATCTGGGTTTTCGGTGGAAGGCATGTACGGGCCCGCATGCCGCCGCACCTATGTGCTGCGCCCGCCCCATCTACTCCTGCAGAAGCTGCACCACCATCCTGTTTTCATGTTGTCTTTTGAAGACTACCTGTCACGGCGCTTGTACCACCACCCATACATAGCGCCGCACCGTCGCAAATAGGCCTCCGCAAGCCCCTAGTGGGTATTTGAACTTGTACCTTCCCACGACGTTTCCTGACACTCCCTCTTGCATGCATCGTGTATGGCGTGTCGTCCGTTACCGCCATTTTATCTTTGTAACATCCGCTTACATCCTCGCAGATAGCGAACAACGTGTTCAAGCGGTTCCGCGGCCAGCCGTCCAGCAACAACGCGCTGGCTCAGGAGCTGGACATGTGCCAGCAGCTATTCCTGAGGCCGCTGCATGAGACGACCGTGAAGCTCGCGGGGCTGTTCCCGGCGCTGTCAACGGCGGGGGGCCCCGCCGCCAACGTAGAGCCGCTGAAGCAGCTGTTGAGTTGCATTCGCCTGAGCTTCAGGATCTTCCACTCGCTGTGCTCGATGGGGCTGTCGGAGGTAGGCCATGGTCAGCCCTGGCGATTCCTCCTCTCTCCTGGGGCCGGGATTGGGTAGGATCCCGATATTGGCGTGGCGGGGTGTTGGAGGTCGCCGAAGGGCTAGAGGGGGGGTTTCAGGAGGTCTCAGTTGGGCTGGTCGCCCCGCTCCGCTCCCACCAATCCAGTTCGTCATCCGTTCGGCCACAGCGAAGGGTGGCATAGGGCCACAGGGGGCCCCGGGGGGGTTCTATCGCCCGCGCGTTCTGTTGGTAACCTTGGTGTGCATGCAGGCGACCGAGGCGGAGCTGGGCTTCTGGATGGACGAGATGCACAAGATGCTGACGTACGAGAACCCCGCGTTGGACGAGCAGGAACCAGAGAAGGAGAGCGTGCTGGATGGCGTGAAGACGGCCGTGTGCCAGGTAAAATTGGGGGAAGGGAAATCGCACCTGGGGACTGGGACCCTTACAAGAACACCTTTGCTTAAAAGTTACAGTAAATGTTTTGCTCTTTTCACTTGCATCCTAAATTTATGTGTGTATGCGTCTGTGTGTGTGTGTGTGTGTGTGTGTGTGTGCACACCCTCACGTCTCCATTCCCATTTCCCCCCCCCACACCCGATGTATCTATCCATCCCTCAATATCCCCATCCGGCAGTCCGTGGACCTCCTGTTGGAGATTGACGAGGACACCTTCAAGCCGTACCTGCAGCGCTTCGCCGCGTCGGTGTGGCAGGTGCTCATGAAGATTTCCCACAAGCCGGGTCAGGTACGGGTGGGCCCCTGGGCGGGCCGTTGTCGACTTGGCTGTGTGACTTGACCGCAACGCGCGCACGTCCACAACGCGTGCTTCAGTTTCGGGTCATAATGCCGCGGCCGGGATGGCGATTGTCTGGATGATAATGACAATGACGAAGGCGGCATTGGGGGACATGGTGCGAATGGCAAAATGAAGGTGGTCTGCAGGGGCCATGTGCAGCGGCGGCACGGAACAGCGGCGGCTAGTCGCCCCACCGGAGTGAGCAGAGCTGTATGCCGGTGGTGATGATTTGGTCAAGCGATCGGTGTTTTTTTTCTGTGGATTGATGCCCACGCCGCACCGGTCTCACACATGATGTAATCTGTATGCCCGGATACCTTGTCCTCGTATCGGTATCCCTACAGGACAACCTGGCGATGGCCGCCATCAAGTTCCTCAACACAATTGCCAAGGGCGTCTTCTCAAGTAGGTGTTGTCCTGAAGAGTGCTGGACCCTCCAACTGCTATATGCTTTCCTGGGTGAAGGGATGCGCCTGGATCGGGAGGTGGGGCCGTGGGAGGCACTCTACTTGTTGCATTTTACACGTGATTACACCAGAAGAACCAACACCTGGATACGTGCGCCTATCGATACGCCTCGGTGATGATACGCCTCAGCAAGACCCGAAAGGATCGCCGTGAAACAGGAGTTTGGGAAACACTCTTGCCTCCTTGACTATCCGATGGATCCTATATCTATCCGAAGCTCAGAGAGACGACTTGGGGATGCCCTGCGTTTCATTCTCCTCAAGTGCACTGCGTCCCGTCCGTCTTTGCTTGCTTTGTGTAGACCTCTTTTCGGCGGATGGCGCGCTGCAGCAGATCTGCGAATCCGTCATCGTGCCCAACCTGCGTGTGCGGCCCGAGGACGAGGAGATGTTCGAGATGAACCCCACGGAGTACATTCGGCGCGACGCGGAGGGGGGCGACAGCGACACGAGGTGAGCCACGGGGCGGTGGGCTACGGGCCGCTGAGGGTTGAGTGGCGTCGCAGTCGGGAAGGGTAAAGTCCTTGCATCGGACTCAGTTTTGCAAGGACAGTGACGGGGGGGACAGTGGAACGAGCCCGTGTGGGTGTGGCATGCTTTTCCAGCCGTTGGTGGGCCATCATGGTGCGCGTGGATGATGGTGCCTCAAGGTAAAGGATGTTAGGAGCGGGGATATGGAGAAGATTCGCAGTGTGCCCATGAAAGTGCGAAGATGAGGCGGCCTCGTGTTCGGACATATCAGGGCTCCTGAGTCGGCTAGAGCACCTAGTCTCTTTGCGCGTCTGGGTGCTGTATCTAGTTCATCCTGCTCGCCGCTTCGCTCGTGGTGCATAATACTTGGATAATTGAATCGCAGCCTGCGCACTAAAAACCAACTAACCAACACTAACCAACACCAACCAACACTAACCAACCAATAGTCTGCAGCTAAAACGTTTACGCATTTGGGTAGACGCCAGTCAAGTCAAGTGGGTGGGGGGGAGCAGCCAGTCAAATAATTTTACATATCGATTCCTCGCTTGTGCTTGTGCCAACCACAGACGCCGCGCGGCCGCTGACCTTGTTCGATCACTTACGGAGCGCTTCCCAGCGGAGGTCTCCCGGCTATTTACCGGCTACATCAGTGAGTACGGACTCTCACTGCGCCGTGGCTTGTCTGCTTGCATGTAAAAGGCTGGGTGGGTGGTGCGACTGCCTATGGCCCAAGCAATGTTGCCTGTTGCTGGGGTCTTCCCGTTCGGCATGCCTTCTTTCCTTCCTTTGCTGTTGGCGTCATCCCTTCCCGCACGTTATACTACGCGCACTTTTACTCCCTACCCCCGCGTGTGTGGTTCACTCGTGTGTGGTTCGTCTTTCTCCCCCCCCCGCGCTGTTCGGTGTATCGACCGGGCAAAAGACAATCCACTGCTAGTTCGTCGCTTTCGCATCCCGCGTCCTCGGCCGCCTTAAAACCGCTTCCTTCCCTCCCCTCCTCTCCCTTCTTCACCCTTCATCATCCAGCTGCGGCCCTGGCGGACTACGCAGCGTCTCCCGCCACAAACTGGCGGTCGAAGGACTGCGCCATTTACATGGTCACCGCGCTGTCCGTCAAGGTGAGGCCGGCCGGCCGCATGGCACAGTGCGGCATAACCGCACTAGGGATGATGCACCCCAACAAGCAGACGGGTGTGGCGCCATTTGGCTGTGCACTCCTGGGGGCCACTCCCAGTCACACGCCCTGTAGCGACTCCGAACCCAGCCCAGCCTGGCCGAGCCAGGCCTCCCCACTGTCTTCACTTCTTCCCGCACATGTCCCGCGCGCACGCCTAAGCCTCTTCCGTATCCTCATTTGCAACGCGCTCCATCCGATACCATCTGGGTCTTACCTGGCTCTAGTTTGTATTTTTTTCCTCCTTTTCTGTACCTGTACCTTCTTCACATATCCTCTTGGCGGGTCGCCTCCATTCATGCAGGGCCGCACCGCCGCCCATGGGGCCACCAGCACGACGCAGCTGGTGAACCTGTTGGAGTTCTTCTCCGCGCAGGTGCTGCCGGAGCTGCAGGTGGGGCGGGCTGGCTGGGGATAGAGACAGGCTGGGGAAGGGCGGGCATGGGAAGGGCGGGCTGGGGATAGAGACAGGCTGGGGAAGGGCGGGCTGGGGATAGAGACAGGCTGGGGAAGGGCGGGCAGGTTGTTCAGGGCGGCCATGACCTGGTCATGCGGTCGGCAGGCGACAGCAGGGCCAAGATGCACTTCGGGATATGGTTCGGATTTGCGGCGGTCCACGGCAACGGATTCAGCCCGTTTGGAGTGGAAGAGGAAGGTCACACGCACTGAGCAGGGCGGGACTGTTTTACTGACTGTCCAAGAAGGGATAACGATCCCGTGCCTGCTTGGATGCCTTGTCGCCCCGGTTGGGGTTTGCCAGCCTGATGCCCCAGCGGCTTGCGTCTGTGTCTATGTGCGGTGCGCGCGTTTAAGGCATGGATCCAGAGATGATAAATTTGAAACCCCCGGAGCCTACTGGTACCTACCGGTCTTCCTCGCTCCGGTTGTCCTGCGTGCGTGCGTGCGTGCAGAACCCCAAGATCAACGAGAATCCGCTCCTGAAGGCCGATGCCATCAAGTTTGTCACGACGTTCAGGTGCGTTGTGGATCAAGTGCTGCGTTGCCTGGGCCGTTAGTCCTCCCCCTCCTTCCCCCATAGTATTCCCCTCGTCCCCTTCCACATCTGCTCATCGTACTTCATACAGCTGTGTTGGCGGTCGGCGTTGCTTGGTGGATAAGCAGCGCGTGGCTTGTAGGACATATTTCCCAGGCATATATGTACATATATGTATACACATATGTACATATATGTATACACATATGTACATATATGTATACACATATGTACATATGTGTATATATGTATGCATGTATATATACATATATGCCGCATATGCCTCACGGCGTGCCGTCGGTCTTCAGATATACGGGAGTGCGCTCACGGTTTGTTAGTTAGTGCGCGCGCGCGGGCTTTTGGGCTGCTGCATCCGCTTCTTCGATGCTTCAGTGCTGCTTTCCTGTCAGCTGCCTGACAAGTCCCTCAATTACTTCTTACCCATCCGCTTGGGCAGGTCCCTGCTTCCCAAGGAGGCCTGCCTCGCTAGCGTGCCCTGCCTGGTGGCGCTCCTTGCCTCCGAGTACTGCGTGGTCCACAGCTACGCCGCCATCTGCTTGGAGCGCCTGCTCAGCCTCAAGGAGCCGGGGCAGAAGACGCTGCGCTTCACGCCGGTGGATCTTGGGCCCAACTTGTCGGTGAGCTGCGTCGCGAGCTCGCTAGAGTTACAAGTTACAAGTTACAAGTTCCGCACACAAGTGCGGGTGTGTCCGCTAGAGGCGTTGTGGCAAGTGAATGTGTTTCCGACCGGCTGTGGCGCCGGAGCCGGCGCGTGATCTGTTGCTCCCCTGCTGCATTAAGAGAATGCTTTTACAGTTTCCGCGGGTCCATCCGCTTGAGCTCTCTGAACCATGGACTCCAAATCCCATTGTTTACCTGAAACCGTTCTTATTCGGTTTATCCCTTACAGCCCGTTTGGCTCAGTGGCCTAATGGCACACACACACACACAGATACACACACACAGAAACACAAACACAGATGTGTGTTGCGCCTCAACATTTCCACAGTCTTTTTGTTATTTAGGGTGACGGGGCCGAACATCGCCCAAAAATGTCGGTGGAAGTGGATAAAAGCAAGTAGTGAAAGCCGTGTGTGATAGGAAAACGCGTGTGCGCACATTCCGCTTTCCCCGCCGTATACAGCCCGGACTCACGGTAATGCCCTATCCTGCCGTGCAGGTCCTCCTTGAGCGGCTGTTTGCGGGCTTCAAGCTCCCGGACAGCTCCGAGAACGAATACCTCATGAAGGCTATCATGCGCGTCATCGGCTTTGTCGGGCCCGCCATCTCGCCTGTCTCGGGAGTCTGCTTGCAGGTTAGCGCTAGGTCACAGCTATATGCCCCCGCACCTAACCCGGCAATACGCCCAGCCGGGGGCGCTCTAGGGAAATGCACTCCTTGCCGTGTCTTGCATGCTCCATCCCATTCGCAGCCTTGCAAGTAGCGCCGCCAACCATCTCCTGGCTAGTTCTACAAAAAATAGCCCGTCCTTAGATCTTTATTTGGTTCATGAATCGACCCACGAGTAAGGAGAGGGTCAACGGCGAGAGGTTCATGTCTGATGCAATACATGGATAATGTTAACAGCTCTTCATGTGTGGCTGGTTGATGAGACATGTCGATATGTGTATATGTGTGTATATACTCACACGCAACAAGTCGCCTGCGCACAGATAAGGCATTTTTGGCGCCTCAGTCACTCTAGCACTACTACTATTACTACTATTGACTAAGTGTACGGTTCCAGCTGTCAAGCGTTCGCGAGTCCGCCCTCTTGACCCCTATGCTTCTTATCACCCGTTTTGTTTTTAAATGTTTTTACTCCGCGACCTGCCGTGGGACAGCGCCTGGCGGCCATGCTGGTGGAGGTGTGCCGCAACCCGCGCAACCCCTCATTCAACCACTACCTCTTCGAGAGCGTGGCGGCGCTCATCCGCCATGGCACCGCCGCCAATCCCGCCAGCATCGTCGAGTATGAGCAGGCGCTCTTCCCGGCATTTGAGCTAGTGTTGCAGCAGGACGTGCAGGTACGAAAGGGCAGCGACTGCTGGTGGTGGTGGTGGTGGTGGTGGTGGTGCATCTGATACTGGGAAAAAAACTTGTCAGAGGCTTCTGGTCCACCTTCCACCCCAGCGCATCTGTCCATCCATCCGCCATCCTTCGTTGTTCCTTCCTTCTTTCACTTATAGAGCGCGGCTCCGCTACCAGTCGCTTTGAAATCCGCACCTATCGTACATTTGTAGGGTACGTCTGTGGAGTAGGCAGGAATCCCAGCTTTGGGCATTTGCAACAAACACGTTCTTCCCCTATCGTTTTTTTCTGACAGGAGTTTCATCCGTACGTCTTTCAAGTCTTCTCGCAGCTCATCGAGCTCCGCCCGGCACCGCTGCCGCAGCTGTATCTCCAAATTTTCCCGCCGCTGTTATCGCCCATGTTCTGGGAGCGGTCGGGCAACGTGCCAGCGCTGGTTCGACTGCTGCAGGTGGGTGAAATCGAAAAACACAGCGGCAGCGGCGGGTACGGCTGCCTTGCCGCGCACCTCGCTCTTCGTTTTGCGCCCTCTCCGATCTCATCCCCACGGCTTGTCCGGTACCCTAATTATCCTAATTATCCTACACAAAGTATTTCCTATCGATTTCCCCTCGATTACGGTTTTTTCACCATGCTTTCTGCAAAACCGACGCCGAACCTACAAAATCGAACCGAGCTGATCTTTTACTTCCAACCTTCTTAACTCGCCCGAAGGCCTATCTGACGAAGGCGCCCAACGAGGTCGTGTCTGGTGGCCACCTAGTGGCGGTGTTGGGCGTATTCCAGAAGCTTCTAGCGTCCCGCGCTCACGACCACGAGGGCTTTTACATCGTCAACGCGATCGTGGAGTCGTTGCCGCTGCAGGCGTATGTGCAGTACCTCCCGTCTATCTGGACGCTCATGTTCCAGCGACTAAGCAGCTTCAAGACCCCGAAGGTGGGGGAATTTGGCAGCCAGTAAATTTGCGAGTTCTACAAAGTAGCACGACGGTCTCCCCATCCGCATGCGCCACGTCCATTCTGTGCTTCTTGAAATCCGCTATGCAAGTGCATTGCATTTTTATTACTGCGACGTCTCTCGTCTCTCTTCTGTGGTGCTGCCGCAGTTTTGCCGGTTCTTTTGCGTGTTCCTGGCGCTGTTCGTGTGCAAGTACGGTGCAGCGGTGGCCGCTGAGCAGCTCGACAAGGTGCAGCCCGGCATCATCTACATGCTGCTGCAGCAGGTGCGTGGTGTAAGCGCTGGCTGTGGCTGGTGCATATGATTAAGTAGTGCAAGCGTTGCTTTCCGACCTGCAAGATTACTCTTATCAGCATGTCAGAATCGCAATACGTTGTTAACATATCAAGACCGTACTTTTCGTGTTCATCCCATTTACACCCCACATCATCGCTTAATTAACGCCGTCGCGGCATCGGGTCGTCCTTTTCTTCTTCGCGCAGGTGTGGCTCCCGACCGTGCCCTCCATCGAGGGCTCCGACGAGGAGAAGCTGGTGACGGTGGCGAGCGTCAAACTCATCACCGAGCTGCCGGGTTTCGGAGCTACCGGCGCACACGCGGCGCTGTGGGCAGCGGTGCGCAAGGGGCTTGTGGACAAGGTCTCTGGAGGCGGCGCGGCCAAGGGCGGGTCGGTGGAGCAGGAGGACGAAGACCAAGACTTCGAAGAGATGCAGGTAGGAGATGCAAGATAGGCGTGCGAGAAGGAAAATCGAGTGTGATGTGGTGGTGGAATGGGTCTGATGTGGTGGGATACGCAGGGTCCGGGGACGCCCTCTGCCAGGTTGCCGTTCTATCGGGAAAGCAGCTGAAGTGAAACTGTCCACTGGCACGTCGCAATCGCCGAAAGGACTGTTGTCATGTAGGCCAAACGCATCAGCTGTAGTAGTAGTTGTTGTTGTTGTTGTTCCTGTCTGGATGCGTCCGGCAAAAAAAATGCGACGCGTTATATGGTGTGGAACCGACCATCAATCGATTATATACACTTCAAGAACCTTAATAATACCTTGAAAGGTGAACTGTCAACGAAAACCTCTTGCTGCTTCGGTGCGCGCGTACGTCTAGGCTAACTCGCAGCTGTTGTGCTGCCGTCCCTGGTTTGCAGGGCTACTCCGCCGCCTACGCTCGGCTTGCGAATGCCAGCAAAGTAGAGCGACCTGTGTTGGCGGAGATACCGGACCCCAAGCAGTACGTCCAGGAGGCGCTGGCGAGGGTCGGTGCCTGAGAGTGGCAATGAGAGAACCTTTAGGTTGCCGCGGAGTGGCGACGCAGTGGCATAGCATGGTACAGGAACTCATTTTAGTATGGTGCGTCTAGCGCCTCATGTGCAATTCTAAAGGAGATATGGGGGTTAGGCAAATCTTCAGGCAAAACAGAAGTTTCCTTACCTGCAATTATTGATATAGAGCGTATATGCAGTTCCCGGATAATGCAGGCAGAAGATATTATCCTCTTGTGCTGTTGGGCGAATCTGAAGTGCATGGAAGTAAGGCGGGGGACGCGTCCGACATACGACACAAGGAAATGCTGGCTCCGGAACGAATTGGAATAGTCAGGATCTCTTCGTCGCGGTTAGGCTCTGAAGGTCACGGTTCTGCCGCCTTATGAGCAAATTTCGTGTTTTTCTTTTGCGAAGCTGCAACGGGGCTCCCCGGCCCATGGCAGCAGTGTGGGTGGGATGGGCTGCATGGGGCAGGGCTAGTCTTTTCCGCATGGATGGGTGCACACAGCCTGCGGAATGGGTGGAGAGTGTGCTTGTGTGTGGGTTCTCTGAGGCAGCGTCGGCGTGTGTTGTTTTCGTGTGTCTCCCGAGATGTCACCTCACATGTAGAGGTGTCTTGTGTCTTGCGCCTATGTACGTGTGAGTTGTGCGTGGACTTGGTCTTTGGCGTGTGCGTGAACGTCTGCGTGTGAGTGAGACCTCGGGCCAGGGGCCAGTCTACCGAAGAATTCTCTTTCTATGTGGGAACTGCAAACTGCAAACAAGTGAGAGGTGCGAGTGTCTTTATATGTCATGACGGGCCGACAGAAGGAGAGGGAGCGCAGCTTGTCAGGGTGGGATGGATTTGGAGATGTGCGGCAGAAAAATGGAAGCGGAGGGGAGGAGCGTTTTATGGAGCAGCTGAATGGATTGCATGCAGTTGTGACGGAAGGCCTAGGGGGAGAAGAGGATGTCGCATGTGCCAGGATGCTACAACAACTTCGTGAAATACAGAGTTTCTTCGAAGGTAACCGTGTCTTTTTTCGAAAGGCCATCTGGTCGAAGTGCAGTCAACGCAGCCAACCAGCCACCTAGCTAGCCTGGCAGCTAGCCAGCCGGGCAGCCAGCCAGCTAGCCAACTAGCCAGGTAGGCAGGCAGGTAGCCAGCCAGATAGCCCCTAGCCGGCGGTAGCCCCTAGTGCCCCCTATCCCCTAGTACCAGCCAGGCAGCCAGCCACCTAGCCACCCAGCTAGCCAAAGAGCTAAATGCTGTATCCTTGGCGTGTCACGGGATTCTGACATCCGCCGATCGGTACTTTCTGAAGTCGTTATCGGCTAGCCACCCACCCAGCTAGCCAGCCAGCTAGCCAGCTAGCTAGCCCCTAGCGGTGTTCCATACTTAGGATGTATGTTTCATACTGTCATTATATATTGTACTCCAGCCGAACGAACCGCCATATTCGCAGTCTTAACCACGACGTTAACAAGCAAAACCTAGCTAGCGAGCCGTGGAGACATGGAGTGCTATTTCTCAGCCGCTGGTGGCGGCGCCGCTTCGGTGTCCATCCGCCGCTTCTTCTTCCGCCGCGGCCAAAGCCTCCATGGCAGCCTCATGCCTCCGCTGCGCCGCCAGGGCCTCGCCCGCCTCCATCAGCGTCGTCGGCACCACGCCACACAATCCCGACTGCATTCCATGCGTCGCCCTTCCCGAATCCCCCGCCGTCGCCGCCGCCGCTGGCGGCGGCGCAAGGAACGCCGCCGTCAGCGTCAATGCCAATACGTGCTGTGCAGGCGCCGACACATCGTACTTCCCCACCCGTACGACGACACGCAGCGCCCGGCCGCCGGGCTCGGACCACACCACCCTTGCGACGGCGTGCAGCATGTCGCCTACCCGCGCAGGCGCGCTGATGGCTCCCTCCTCCATCCACAGCAACTCGCAGGGCCCGCCGGCGAACGACGCCGCCGCCGTC
This sequence comes from Volvox carteri f. nagariensis, assembly GCF_000143455.1. NCBI lineage: Eukaryota > Viridiplantae > Chlorophyta > Chlorophyceae > Chlamydomonadales > Volvocaceae > Volvox > Volvox carteri. Next base: position 1,326,458 of record NW_003307576.1, read on the forward strand.
GCCGCGTGCTCGTACGCCAAACGCAGCAGATGGCCACCAAACACGGTGCCGCTGGTGTTCCGGTCTTGGAACTCCGCAATGACGGTACGGTGCACCTCTGTGTGGCGAATTGGCGTCGCCAATGCGGCCGTACTAGTGGCGCCGGCAGCGGCAATGGCGGAGTCACGGAACTCGCCAGTCACGTGGTTACCGCCGCCGCTGGCGGCATCGTCTACACGTCTTTCCCCGTCATTCACCCGAGGCCGTTTAGCGGGCCTTATGCAATCCGGCGCGTCCGACGGCGGCGCCCTCGCAGCCTGCCCTTGCTCCAAATCCGGATCCTGTCCCAGCGGCGGATCCAGCGCTGAATCCGGTTCCAGTACTCGTAACCCCTCCGCATCCGTAGGAATTGAACGTGCAAACTCAGACGAAAGGATGTTGTCGTACAGCATCCGCGCCAGTTGAGGCTCCGCCAAGTCCTCTCCCGCCGGCGCGCCGGCGCCGCCGCCGCCGCCGTCACGCAACGGCGATGCCGCCTTGCCAGGGCCCGGAGTCGCCGTCGCAACGTCGCGGTGTTCTCGATCTCTCCTGGCTTGCCGCTGGCGCTGGTGCTCGCGGCCCCGCTGAAACAGCGCCCGCTCCAATTCGTCCCGCGGGTGCAGCGGCGGCACATCCACGGCGCGGCGGAGGGATCTGTCCCTTAGCGCCATCACGAATTCCGCCGTCGCGACCAAGTGGCCGCGCGGCAGCGCCACCAACGGATGTGGCGGATGCGGCGGCAGTATTGAGGACTGTGTCGAGGGCGACAACCCGTCAGTGGTTCCGCCAGCAGCGGCGGGACCCGCCGCCGTCCCCGCCGCCGCCGCTGCCGCCGCCGCCACTTCCGCCGCCGCCTCGGCTGTCGTAAGCTGTAGCAGGACTTCCATGCTGCTACGGCCAACCCAGGTCACCTGCGTTATCGTCGCGGCACCGCAGCGGCGGAAAGCTGGCAACTGGCGACGGGGCCTCCTACTTAAATCTCCATTTTCAATGGAGCTATAACGCTGCCTGGTTAAAAACAGCATATGTAATGCTGTTCCCATTTTGGCCCCTTGCTTGGCCCTTCGACAGCGGCAACCCCAACTCCCTTGTTGTTACACACGGGTCTATACCGCCAGGTCGACTAGGTCTTTTCTGCTCGTGCCGCCGGTCGCATGTTGCTCATCATCCCCTGCTTTGCGTTTTTCCAAAATGTTTTTCCAAAATTTTCAGACCCTTAAGAGGTGTGGTCATGCGTTCCCCGCATCACCGCACCTGCCCCGCCATACGAAGGTCCGTCGGCGCTGGCGCTGGCGCAAGCAGCCGCCGCCCGCCGTCAGCAGCCGCCGCCGCCGCCGCCGTCACTGGCAATAACCCGTCTCCCGGCCTCAGGTGCACGTGCCACGTCAGACGCTCCAGGAACGCCGTCACCAACATGCTGTCCGGCACGTGCCCCACGTGACGTGCGGCAACGTCAGCGGCAAACATGTCGAAGTCCTCGATGATTAGGGCCGGGTCCAGATCTGAGGCTCCGGGTCGTTGGTACGGACGCACAGCCAGGGCATAGGGGTAGCGGACCTCCATGTACGAATGCGGCGGCGGCGGCGGCGGCGGTGACGGCAGCGGAGAGGAAGGCGAGCCTGGCGGCTGCAGCGGCGGCGGCAAGAGGTGCTGGTGTTGGTGTTGGTGACAGGGCTGCTGCGGATCTGCGTGGTGGTGTGGATGTTGGTGTTGGTGCTGTCCAGCGGCGGAGCCGTGACTCGGCGACGCGTCGAGAGACGACGGGGTGGCGTTGGAAGCCGTACCGACGGCAGCCGCCGCAGCGGCGGCGGTGGTGGTGCCGCCGGCGACGGCTGTGGCGGACTGGCTGCCCCGGCGCCTGCGGGAGGATCTGACTTCCCCTCCAGTCGGGGAAAGGGTGGAGGCGGAGGCGGGGGTTGATGTCGATGGCTCGGTCGCCGACAAATCCTAGGGGAAGGGGGCGCACGTCGCATTGTGCACAAAATTATAAAAGGCGTTAGGTAGGGGAAAAAACTCAGGAAAAAGGAAAAGAAACGTTTTATTGTGCCTTCTTTGGCGTTTTCATGGATTTCCTGCAGATTAATGAAAGCCGCAAGCTACACAAGTGGCCGTGTGCAACATGTATGCGTGTGTTGGGTTTGTGTATGTGTATGTGTACTCCGTGATACAGGTACGAAGAAAGAACCAGGAAAAAAGACCAGGAAAGGCGGTGTTGGTTTTTTTTCCTGCTTTTCTGTTTTTCTTGGGGTATGCCAATCTGCCATGTGTGCGGTGTACGGTTTAAATGGTACGTACCGCGACGTACAGCTCCAACCGGCGCCGTTCGAAGCTGCGACTCCTGTAGCCGCTGATAGGGAAGGTGTATGGCATAAAGCTGCGGAGGTCGGGGGGGCTGATTTGCGTGAGGCTGCCATCGGGGGGGGCCCGCAGCAGGGGCTGCCTCGCTGCGACGCGCGCCAGGAACCGCAGGTAGGGATGTGTAGCCATGCCCGCCAGAACCACTTAATTTATAGAGCGCCAACGATGCAAGTGCACATGGAGAATTGAGCTGTTTTGCATGGCACGTGGGAGCTTGGCATCCGTCGTTGGATGTCGAATGGTGGAAGCGTTCCTCGCGGCGCCCAACGAGGTGTACTTAGGCGCTAAGCTATCTGGATATTACCGTATTCTATGGTTGTAACGCATAATGAGCGCGTTCTGAAAAAGTTGCGCGTTGCAAGCGCGTTTCAACCGATTGTATACCAGAGAGTCCGTTGGCAGAGGGCCCTCCGGCAGCTAGCTCGGCAGTAAGCACTCAGTAATCACAAAACCACAACCGGCCATATCAGAAACCAGCTAGGTAATTTAGCACGCTTTGCTGCGCTTGACTTGGAGCCACGCAAAGGAACGAGTTAATACGATTCAAACGCCTGGATTGGGAATGCTCCGGAAAAATATATAGTGCTGCTAATAACAGTTCTGATGAACAAATTGGTTGACGAGAATCGTGTCATCCGAGGTTCTAATGTTATTCCAAAGGGAGTTAGGGCAGTTGCCGTACGGGCGCCGTTGCGAAAACCGCTGAAAATTTCCTAGAACAAATATACATGATTGCTTACTTTTCTCGTCCAACATTAGCTGTAAGATATGGATTCTTTTTAATTTACCCTAGATCGAACCATGAGACATTAACTCTAAAATAGCCACGGTTCAGCCACGGCTGGCTATCAAGTTTTCATGTGACTAGGCTAGATAACCTTATATAAAATTCTAGGAGAGTTTATGAAAATGCTCCTCCGGTGTCTAGAATGTTTCGCGTCGAACGCTTACTCCTGTTTCTCAAAAGCAGCGCTGACGTCTATGGCGGTAGTCAAAGTGGGTCACTTGCTCCAGTTGCTCGCATTTATCTTGAAGGCTTGGATCCCTCCTGAAACCCTTGGATGACCCGACGTAAATGCATGTGCAACGGCTCCCCTACCTGGCGCAGGTCCTGGTGACAATCAGCATCATCGTAATAGTAGCCGTCAAGCTTGAGGACGTTCGCGTCGTAATGCAGGTCCCCGACTTAACCACCGTCGAGGGCCTCAAGAACCTCACAGATAGCCTCATGGCCATCTCCGGTGGCGGCGAAATCGCCGTGATGCAGCTGCCGCCGGGAGCGGCAGCATCAGACGCTTCCTCTCCCCCCAGCCCGCCCTTCGCACCTTTCGGTTCTGAAACCACGGACTTCAACGGGGCCGCCGGGCCGTTTCACGTGAACGCGTCCTGTCTGCTGCAGAAACGCGGCGTTCCCCCCCAAATCCACCACTACACCCGGACCATGTGCTCTTACGTGTATGCGGTCAGCGGCCTGAGCCTTCTGGCCACCTTCGCCATGGCCTGCCTGCTAGTGAGGGGGGCTGGGGTTAGCGAGGGGGGGGCTGGGGGTTGGAGGTCGCCCTGGGGGGGGGACCTGCCGACCGAAACCCAAGGGCTTGCGTTGTGCTCTTCTTCGTTTTCTGCTAAAAAAACAAACCCCTACGGCCCCCAAACTGTACGGCCGTATGGTATGGGTTCCTGGATTGGAAATCCGGTTCTTGCCTCTCTACCACCCTTTCTCCCTGTCCCGGTCATGTCCCTCTCCGCCTGCCGGCTGGCTGATCTCTAATCGGCCCTCCTCCTCCGCCCCTCCTCCTCCCCCGGCTCCCGCTCCCGCTTACGGCATCGCACCATGCCCCTTTCTGTGCAGTGGTGTACGTGTCATCTATGCGGCGTTGGTCCCATCCTGGAGCTGTCATTCGCGCTGTTGGGCACAGCTTGGTGGCTGGCGGCGGCACTGGTGCTGCAGGTGGGTGGAGGTGGACGGCGGAGTTGTAGGGGGGTTGTTGGGGGAAGGTGTTGGCGGGCGGGGAAGTAGTGGTGGGGGTGGGGAGATGGACAATACGATATTCCCTTGTGTGTCTGTCTGTGGCGGGGTACACACACCTGTGTGTTCAGTTCAAAAATTCGTCAACGCGCTGACGGTTGACCTGTCTTGATCTTTTGTTGACGTGTTGATCTTTTCCGTCCTCATATCACTACACCAACACACACGGCCCCCCCCCACCACCACCACACAGGAGAACACGACGGTGTCGGTGGACGCCCGTGACGCCGTCAAGCAGTTTATTTTTGGCGACGCCATGTCGCCGCCGCCCCCGCTGGGCCCGGAGTCATTGCCGCTGCCGTCGCCGCCGCCGTCACAACCGCCGCCGCCTCTGGGCCATGACACGGCGTCTCAGCTTCAGGCTCTGATGCAGCAGTACATGCCTCGGAGCCTCCAGCAGTGGCGCCATGCCCTTGTGGGCCTGTGCTGGGCCATGATGGGCATGTTTGCGGCGTCCAGCGTGCTGATGCTGATTGAGGTGAGCGAGCGAGGTTTGGTTTGGGAGATGTGGTCGTTTTAAGGCAGGGGGCGAGGCAGGGGGCAAGGCAGGGATCGGAGCGGGGTGAGATGGAGGTGTCTTATATACGGGTAATCCGCATGCGCTCGTGCGCTCATGCGCTCATGCGCTCATGCGCTCCTGTGCAGAAGAGGAAAACACCACCAGCTCCAACCTGCAGCCTTGTTAGACCGTTGGCAAAGCAGTTGAAAAAGGTAGTTGTATGGTTGTGTAGTTGCCCCCCACTCCTGCCTTATCCACGCCGAAGCAGTGTGCAAGCGGATAATAGCAAATCTGCTGCATATGGCAAACACGCTAGAGAACCTTGTTCACCATGTTCGCGCGGAAATTTTTCATCCTGGAAAAAGCAACGAGAAATACAAAGGTTGGCATAGAATGCTTTGACTACGGTAGAGGTCGTACTTTAGTGCCTCCTGGCTTGTCTGGGCCTTACGATGTCGCCAGCTTGTAATATCACATAACCCTGCATTCACTGCAGCTCAGAACGGGCCATGGCTTGTTTGGTTCCGGACCCTTCTCCCCCTCCTCTCCCTGACTCGAGTCCTCCTCTCCCCTTTTTTTTCTCTCCTGTCCCTGCTCTCCATGCTCTCCTTCCTTTTCCTTCCTTCTTCCTTCCTGTATTTGTGCGTGTTTTTATGAACACCTCAATGGTTGTGTCACCCTTGAAAGGTATAAGGAGCTTTTGAGGCCTCTCCGCCCTCTTTTCTCCGCCCCCTTCTGCGCCTTCACATGCAGGCTTGCGGCTGTCTATTGGATTGCTGCACGTGCGTGTGCCGGTGCTGCTGCTGTCCCAGCCGGCCAGAGAGCAGATGGCGCACGAACTTCCGAAAGCGGATGCGAGCTGGGGGGGAGGAGTACATGGAGATGTGCGGCGGCATGAGCAGCAGCGGCGGCGGCGGCGGGATGGCGTCATCCACCTCCCTAGGTGGCATTAGCAGCAGTAGCAGCGGCGGAGGCGGCGCGCCGACGGTGATGGTGGTGGCTCGCTCAGACGAGTATTCTGTAGCTGCGGGCAGCCCATCATCCAATACACGGGGATCCTTCCGGAGGGGTTGGTGATATTCATGTTGGCTGTGAAGAAGCGGTGTGAGGGCGGAAGGGTCGTACCACCCGCCTTGAGTTACTTGGTCCCCGCCCTTCGTTTATTTGTATGGGAGGGCTCGCCTGGACTGTTGCTGCTGCTGTTGCCGCCGTCGCTGCTGTCGCTGCTGCTGCTGTCGCTGCAGTTGTTGTTGCTGCTGATGGTGGTGGTGCTGCTGCGTTTTGTGTTTGTGGGGGTTTTATTTTTGGTTTTGGGTACCTTTTGGCTTTTGAAAAAGGAAAGATGATGATGCGGTGCCTTCACTCATGTGTGTTAATGTTGTGTTTTGGCGCGCGGCCGCGGTCGAGAGGGTGGGGAGTGGGACAACCACGAAATCAGATGCCACCCTTCCTTTCCTTCTGATGAAAGGGGAAGGAGAGTAGGGATGCGGTAATTTTCCGATGTTTGGTGAATGAGTGTGATCTGTTTTCTTTGCTTTGTTTTGTGAAACAAGTTGTTGATGATGTTACCCATGCATACCCAGTTTACACCGGGTCGCTGTGCTTTCCCTTTGGGTGCACGGATGTTTAGCAAAAGCAGGCAAAGGAAAAAGCCTGGGCGGGTTGCGCAGCAGAGGGCTCTGGCGCAATTGGCATTGGCGTGGCAACATGCGTGCGCAGCACGACTATTTTTAGCATGACTAAAGCCGATAGGACAGAATTGTGCGATAATATTCATATTCATGAATATGAAAAGCAACATATACGCGCTCGTGAACTTTGGACGGGTGATAAGGGGGATGAATGGAATGGAGGTTAGTGATGAGAGAAGGGTGTTGAGTGAGGGGACGCGTGCGTGTGTTGTTTTGCATATTCTCGCTTCAGGTATGTCACATGCCGCAGGAGGGAGGAGGAGACAGGACGCGGGTGGAAATGTTAACTTAGCGTTCAGCGCTTATAAAGTGGTTTGTATGTGCACAGAGGTGACCGGTTTTTATTACTTCGTGGCAAAATCCACTGCAGACCAGTTATATGACAGCTGCAAAAAAGGAGTATGTTGTACAGTGCCGGTGATGACGTCACCACCTGCTGCAGGTTTACCACATGTGTGTCACGGAGATGGTGGCCGTACATCAGGTGACGAGCGTAAGGAAGCCGATTGCTCTCCCTCTCCCCTGAGAATGAGAGAGGGTTTTACTTAGGTGCCCAGGCTCGTGTAAGGAAAATCATCTGGGCACGGGTTACAGTAGGGAGGGAGATGAGATCTTGGTAACGGAGGAGAACCCTGTTGCCACAGGTTAGGGAGGTTCAGGGTTCCCAAGCCGGGCCGCTCACGGTCGCTTGGAGAGCCCAGGAGCCAAGCCCAGAACTCAGGCAAGGGATGCATGGGCGGCATGGAGTAACGCGCGAGCTGGCAGGTTTCCACCGCCAGGTTTTGACGCCATGAGAGCTTGAGCTGGCTGGCTGACTGGCTTAGATGGAGTAAGGGGAATTAATTCCAGGGATTCCTGGCAGGTAAATTTCCGATGACTTGGCAATGCATTGGCATACAGTTAGAATTAGAGTTGCTGGTGCCGGTGGAGCAGCCCGATATAAGCCGTTAGCAGCCGATAAAAGTGGTTAGCAGCCGATGGATCAGCCGGTGGAGCAGCCGATGCAGCAGCTGATAGAAGGTACAGCCAACTGATAGGAGCCTGGAAGTTACTATTAACTGCGCGCATCCATCCGCGTTAACATGTGCAGCATTTAGATGATGTTAGAAGGTAGATTTGTCGGGGAGCGCATTGCGTATGCTTACCTCGCGGGGCGGTGGCGGTTAGCAAGCCCGGAACGGTTGAAAGGGTAAGCGAATGTACGGGGTTGCTGGCCACTTGGCTAAAATTATAGTGTTGCACAGATAAAGATTTGATTTTTAGGATTGAAAGAACTCTCTTGGCGGCAGATTCGCTTTCCTTCTTTCCGTACGTTGCTTTGTAAGCAAGACTCGGACGTATTTCGTATACAGTTCTTTGAATCGAATCTCGGCAACGGCATCACGTTTACAAGCGTTCGAATTTTTTGCATCGTAAACAACAACATTATCATCGAGTTCCTCTGACATAGCCATCAACCAGGATGGGCTGCTGTTCCGATTTGTGCAGAAAGCTATTTGTAGGGCTTCTTTCCCTGATTAAGGTGGGTTAATGTGGTGGACTAATAACCCCCTAAGGAGCTATATCCTATCGGGTTAGCTTCCATTCCATCACTTGGGGTTTGACTGCGAAAACAACGCAACGTGGACTATGAAGCTGTGACATGCTTAGATGTGGGTCCGCAGGCATCACTGCCTCTTGCCTGTTTGCTCGCCTTATGAAACGTGCCTAGTCCTACAGCAACAGCGTTGCCTGTGCCTGCCTAATGAAAGAGCTGAATCAGATGAATTATAGATGTTATCTGATGGGATTTCCCGCGTCTCCCTCCGTTACCTCCTAGCTGCTTCCATTGGAACCCATGCTAAACCCATCAGCCGTCTGGCTGGTCTGGGCCGTAAGTGCTCAAGCTCGTCATACCTAGTCATTGTGAATCATTTATTAATTCTCAAAGCCTTGAGCACTATCATATCCTCCTTGACCGGGCTCATCATGCCTTCAACCACATTCCACAGGTCGGTGTTTCTACAGCGATTATCGTCATCGTCGCCGTCCACCTTTATAAAGCCGATATTACATGGAAAAAAGGCGACCTGCCCGGTAAGCTTCTCCATGCTGCTCCTGCCCACCGGTCGTTTTGACTGTACGCTGGGAATCTACCTGAATTCGTACGAAACGGTACAAATGTCAATACATGACACGACATGAGCCTTCGAATTGGTTTAAATCACATGAACTTGTAACATCTACACGACAGCGTGGACCAACTGCACGCACCTCTTGATGACCTCTTGATGATGACGGCGCCCGAACCCAGTAGCAGCCCATCCCTGCGCGAAGCCGTGTCTGAAACCCAAGCTGTGCTCTCCGCATAGACCGCATTCCAGGGTGCAGCCAAATATCTCCCCCCCATCAACACCGTAGAGACCGTGTCGCTGTCGCTCTGTCGCTCTGTCGCTCTGTCGGCACGCAACGGGTCCCATGAAGCCAACTGTTCCCCCCCTTACGAGTTCTTAACACAAATCTTATAACAACAATAACAACAACAAAGATCTTCAATCGATCCGCGCTAGCGCCACTGGTATACCCGTTCGCAGCTCCCACTACTACCCACTACATCAGCCGACCAGCGCACAACCACGCCCACACGCACCTCCCCTACCCTGTTTATACTTTACAGCCCTAACCAGATGTTCCAGCAAGGATGGGGTTGCTAGGATAAGCAGTGGTGATATCTATTAGCTAGATGAGCCTAACTAGGCCTCTACCCGGCGACCTCACCCCTCACCCCCCTCGCACCTCCCCTGCACCTTCACCACAGAAGTGAAACCCAGCTGCCTGATGACCGGCTCCGTACGGGGCGAGTCGGTATGCGAGTACACGTTTGCCGTGTGCGGTCTGTCCATGTTGCTCTCCATGGTGACTTCACTGCTGCTGGTGAGAGAGGGATTAGCCACACTACTGACATGCAGGCGGTTGTTTTGGCTGAAGGGCGGGAGGGGGGAGGGGAAAGAGGGGGGAAAGGGGGTAGAGAGGGAGATAGAGAGGGGGGTGTGAGATAGAGAGGGAGGGGGACCGCAGGGAGAGGCCTGCCTGCCTGCCTGCCGAGGTACGGCTCTGTAGGAGAGAGACCACTGGGTGGGCCTATTCGCATTACTGCTCATGACGGGGCGGGGCGGGGGTCGTTTCAGAAATGTGTTCGGCAATAATCTGTCCAGCTGTTTGGCTGTGAAGGACATCGTCTGTGGTGCGGAAGAAGCAAGGAAGTGGACGATTGCAGTCTCAGTAATAACAAAATAAACAGGTGTACGGACCTGATGCCGTACCTAGCATATTAGTACTACCAACCCACTTCGTGCTGTTGAGTTCCTACCGCACCTTGGCGACATGCCGTACGTACGTATCCTTCTACATACAGACAGACAGGCATGCATACGGACAGGCATGCATACAGACATACAGGCATACAGACATACTTACATACGCGGGTAAAACATTAGGGGATCACTGCATCTTCAGTGTTGCTTGAAAAGACCTCTATGAACCTCCCTGTCTGTCCGTCTGTCGGTCTGTCTCTATGTTTCATTCTACTCTCTTCCGCTCCCCTGCTAATTCCAATCCCAATCCCAATCCGTGTGTGCAGTGCGTCACGTGTGATTTGTGCGGGTTGGGCGACTGGTTCCAATTCGCCGTTCAAGGACTTCAGACGGCATGGTGAGGGAGGGGGGAGGGGAGGGGGGGGGGAGGAGGACGTCGGCAAGATTTTCAATGGTCTATAGACGGCAGGGTCATCGTTTAATAGGTAGGACCGATACATATATCGTATATATAGATCCATGGCATAGCGTATAAATCGTGCCGTGGTAGTAATAGATGGGAAAGAGAGTATTTTTTCCTTTGGCTCCTCTGTTTAAATCGTTGCCGTACAGGTGGGTCATTGCCGCCATCATCATTTCTAAGAACGTGCGTGACAGCAACGAGTACGAAGGTGTCGGGCTTCCGAAGGAGGGCTGGCGGGATGCGGTGGCGGTTATGTCCTGGGTGAATGCGGGGATCGCGTTTCTGTGCGCCGTCATCTTCCTGATACAGGTTAGTGTGAGTGTGGGGGGTTTGGGGGTGAGTGTGGGGGGTTTGGGGGTGAGTGTGGGGGGTTTGGGGGTGAGTGGGGTGTGTGAGGGGGTGAGTGTGGGGGGGTTGGGGGTGAGTGTGGGGGGTTTGGGGGTGAGTGTGGGGGGTTTGGGGGTGAGTGTAGGGGGTTGGGGGTGAGTGGGGTGTGTGAGGGGGTGAGTGTGGGGGGATTGGGGGTGAGTGTGGGGGGGTTGGGGGTGAGTGTGGGGGGGTTGGGGGTGAGTGTGGGGGGGTTGGGGGTGAGTGTGGGGGGGTTGGGGGTGAGTGTGGGGGGATTGGGGGTGAGTGTGGGGGGATTGGGGGTGAGTGTGTTTATACATCCTCCTCCATTTCCCCCCTTCTTTACTCTCTTATCTCCATCTGTCTGTGTGTCTATCCGTCTATCGGTCTGTGTCTTCTTTTCTCTCTCTCTCCGTCTTTCTTCATTTCCCCTTCTTTCACGCTGCGCCCCCTGTCGTACCCAGGCTTGCAATTGCCTTAGGAACTGCTGCTCCTGCTGTTGCGGAGGCGACGGTGACGGGGACGACTACGCCAAAAGAGCTAACGTCGTTTAGAGACGGAGGGGGGGGAGACGGAGGAGGGGGGAGACGGAGGAGGGGGAGGGCGAGAACGTTTGTTTGCAGCGCATGCATGCCCCTTTCCTCAGTGGACTTCCAGGGCCTGCCGGGGGCCCGCTGTTGATTCTTTTTTGCAGTTTCTTCCATCAATTGAATTTTCCCTCCACGTCCACCACACCGCTCCACGTCCCTCGGTGTTCCCTCAAAGGAGGGTCGGCCGGGGACTTGGCGGCAGCGACCCGGGTGGGGGTGGGGGTGGGGGTGGGGGGGCGCCGGACCGACGCGGCAAAGGACCTTGGCGCGCGCAAACAGCGCGGGTCATGTCATATACCCATACACATATACAAATATCTTGTTGTTGTTGTCGATGATGATGATGTTGATGTTGTTGTTATTACAGAGCAGGTCATGTCATAGCAATACAAATATACATAATATATCATATATATGTACATGAACAGCTAGAACGAACGTCCTCCATGGCCCATCGTGGCTCAGAGTTTTTATCAATCTGTGACCAGTGCAGGGGAGCCCGCAACGGTAGCAGTAATGCAGTAATGCCACATACATACAGAGCTCCGGGGAGGTGTTGCGATGATCAAGATGTTCTGTGTGGCGCCTTTGCTACCTCCGGGGGGGGGGGAAAGAGAGGGGGTTGCATGGAATGGTTTGCTTAAGCTGATCGGTTGTGCTGATACTGCTTTGCTGCAATGTGTGTAGCAGTGCCGCGCTCCCGGCGGTGTAGATGTGGGTAGGGGTAGGGGTGGGGGTGGTTGTCGATAATGTATGCTTTTACTGCTAGTTGCATGGACTGCTGGTAACCAACCCCCAAACGGTGGCTGGGGGGTCACTTGGCGCGTTAGGAGGTTAGAGGACTTCATTACACAGGTCTTCGTTATTGTTCATTAGGTGCCTGAGGTGCCTTTGGTGCCTGAGGTGGGTTCGTCATCACCACGTTACTGTGTGGGGTCTGTATGTTTGTCCCGGTTTGTCCGCGAGTGTCTGACAGACGACGCAGCCGCCGCTCGTACATTTCTAAACCTTCACCTGCCAGCTAATGACAGACGTACATATGTACATCCCCGTTTTCAATTTTTGCACGTCGCAGCTTTTATTTGTGTGTGTGTTTTAGTACTTTAGTTGTCCATTGAATAAAAGGTGTCCGTGATGCATGTTTTTTTTCTTGGTGGGTGTTGTGGCGTACGGCGGTGGCGGGTGGTTTGTGTGGTCGCGGGGTGAGTGTATGCAGTGATGATGAGATGGATGCAGCAGCGGCGGTAGTGGGGGGCAGCGGTGGTGTGCACCGCCACATACAGCTATACAGGTGTTATCAGGGGATTAGAGGTGGGGCGGGAGGATGGTTGGCGCTTTGTGTGTTATTCCTGCACGGGTTTTACGTTGGGGTTTGTTTTCTCTTGGACGGCAGCAGCACGACGCACCGCGGAATCCCGTTCAGCCAGCTTCGGAGAGCGACAGACAGAGACAGACAGACAGACAGACAGACAGACAGACAGACAGACAGACAGACAGACAGAGACAGACAGACAGACAGAGACAGACAGAGACAGACAGAGACAGACAGAGACAGACAGAGACAGACAGAGACAGACAGAGACAGACAGAGACAGACAGAGACAGACACATAATCGTATTCGGTCATGGCGGCTGTGTCTTCATGTTTAAGTTGTGGTACCGCTTCACGACCGATATCGGGGCTACACATACATACATATGTGTGTACATGTATGTATATATAGCCTAGTTATAATCCCTGTATTGCCGGATTGCAGCCTTTTATCTTACAGCCAGGTAAAGTTCAGAGGAAGCTTCAGGCAGGTGGTGTCGGACTGTTCGGATGTTCATAGGATAGGCTAGGGGAGCGGGCTGTGAGGCGGGGCGATGGGGTCGCACGCCCCACCTCACGCCATATTATAGTACTGCTGTGTGGGCAGGTGCAGTGGGTCAGCCTAAACAGGCAGAGCAGACAGAGACACATACACACACACTCTCTCTCTCCCTTGACCCACCCACCCACACTGCACATACCGCACATACGCACACACTCACACACACAGAGGGATGCTTTATCCCCTAGTTCAAAATGTAAGTTAAATATGTTTTTAGGTTTTATCTAGATGGGAACGTGCGTGCCCTCGTTGACTGTAGTAATCTGTTCTAGCCGCCCTTCGCGTAGTCGCCCTTCACCACGACATACAGCGCCTCCGCTTGCATCTACGGGCGCCCACATTAATAACGTAGTGGGGCTCCGCAAGTGTGGCCGTGATAACCGGTCACGGTCCCGCTCCCGCGAATGGGGAAGTTGTCGTACGGTACCCATCCTAGGAACACGCCCCCACTATGCAGTATTGTGGGTTGCGCTATTTCTATGGAGGAAGATTTTTGCAGGCCTATTGTGTACAGCCCAACGGCTGGCGTCAGGTTGAGGTTGGCTGCTTCCCGGTATATGTGGAGCGTGGCAGCAGTGGGGGGCAGGAAGGAGATTAATTACGTGTATACGCCATGCTAGTACCCTATTCCTACGAGCAAAATTCTGGTTCAGTTTTCGGAAATAGGCAACTGTAACTTACCAACTTTCTAACCCTTCACAAGTCGATTTCAGTTTCGAGGTAAATATTAAGCAGGATAATATACTTAACCCTAATTATTTATAAATTAAAGGCCGGAAGACGGCAGACTTGTTGAAGGAAGCGCGAGATGACCAATGGATGAGACAAGTGTCAGAGCTTTGCTCCGCCCTTGCCTTCCACCTTTGTATCTAGCTGCAAAACGCCATTGGGACCCTTGATCCTACTAGCCTCGGTGCAGGCGGTCCCTCGCTTGTCTCGACAGGCAGCCCAACATATTCTCAGTTTATGCCCAGCAGAGCTAGGAAATGGGCTTGTCGATCCTCTCCAAGATTGCCGTGGCCATCATGTCCCTCCTCCGGGTACGTAAGTTTTGGGAAGCAGTTATCGGTCGTTGAAATATTGCCTAGGAAGGAAGAGCGGGACCTTGACTATCTACACGCTGTTTGCTTAGAAGCCTACCTATTAGTTTACGAACAGGATGGAATGAAAACTTCGTTTGTGAGGGCCAGATCCTAGGGTTGGTCCGGTACACTTCGACGCCGGCACCAGGTGCGAACGCGCCACAACATCTTGCCAATTTCGCCAGAACATATTACCAAATCTCTGTGTGTAGCATTTTGTTTGACTTGGGCGTTTGAGATGCCTGCCTAGGAAGGACGTCACTATGGCGCTTTGTCGGAGCCACACTTTGTATCGCTCGCAAGGAAGGTTTGCTTGTTTTATATATACACCAAAGAATTCTCGTACGGCTCATGCCTCAAAGTAGGTAGGGTTGTTGACCTGCACTTGCCTTGGCCTTGTCGATGGATGGACATCCTGCAGGTCGGACTATCCATAGCCATCATCATCATCACCGCGGGACAGCTTTACCATATAAAATGGTCTATCATGAAGGATGGAGAATTTTTCTGTGAGACATTGCGCGCTGAGTAGCCGTTTCACAGTAGGTGACAATAAAAGGAGCCCAGCCGCAGTCATCTTGCACGGGCCTCGATGTGTATTGGCCCATTGGGGCTCTCTCCTCCTTCCCTTCCTCCCCCCCGCCCTCCTCCCCCTTCCCGCCCTCCCCGCGTCCTGTACATACTCCCTGTTTTACCGTACAAGCCTCCTTGGGGCTTTTACGGGGCCCCCTCTACTTGGCACCAACAGCAGTGGCACCAACAGCACCAGCAGTAGCAGCAACACCACTAATAATAGTAGCAGTAGTAGCAGTGGCAGCAGCAGCAGCACGACCACCACCACCACCACCAGCAGGCGAAACAGCAAAAGAACGATGGCACGGACTGCGATGCATTCCGCATTAGGAATACGATCTTCATACTCCATGATACCAACCCCCATGCTCGAATGGACTGAAATTATCAGCAGCAGCAGCAGCATTGTCATCGTCATCATCCTCATCACTCCAACACTTCTTAAGCCACCCAACAAGTGATGCACCCACCCAACCAACCACGAGCTCCCGAATAGCCCCGCCCGTCCCCCTTCTCTGTCCTGGAACGCAAACCCCGAACTAAGACCCTAAAACCCACAAGACTAAAACCCAAATCCGGACTCAAGTCCCGACCCCAAACCCTAAAACCCAGTCCCCCGCACCCACATGCCCGGCCCGCGCCCCAAAAAGACAACGCGCACGAATGCCTGATGGCGGGCAGCGTCGGGGGCGGCAGCGTGTGTGGTTACACCTTCGCCGTGTGCGGCCTGTCGCTGCTGCTGTCGCTGATCACGTCCATTCTGTTGGTGGGTTGGGCGGTATGGGTTACGGTTGTTGGTTGCGGTTTGTTAATTGCAGTTTGTCGGTTGGAGGTTTATTCGTTGGTGTTTGTTATCGTTGGGCTGGGCCAGGATTTGATGTGTTGTACGTGTAGCAGCGGAGCGGTCCGTCCTCAAGAGCCTCCTAGTAGCCCCTGGGGGGTTTGCATGATTGCGTGGCTGATTTTTTGTTTAGGGTTTTAGGGTTTTGTTTTCTGCCTGGTACGGCAAAATGTCGTGATCCTGATGCACGAGCCATCATGACACCATAGCACCTAGATGGCTCGTGTCGTAACTCTTGACCTGGACACGTGCACTTCGCTGCAAGTTTGCTGCAACTGCAGCTTTGCTGTAAGTGCAACCCCCTTCTTACAGGGATACGGCTACGTAGGTGGTTCGCACGGGGCTTCTTTTTATTGAATATGTTACCAGGTGTCAGTTTCCAGAGGTTTCCCCACCTACCTAACTGCCTAACTGCCTAACTACCTACCCGCACTTGACCTCAGTGCATCACTTGCGAGCTGTGTGGTGGAGGCGCTTGGGTGTCGATGCTGGTGGAGGGCTTCCAAACAGCGTGGTGGGCCGGGTGGGATGGGGTCGGGTGGGGTGGATTGGGGATAAGCG
>NW_003307576.1:1343436-1370230 GCF_000143455.1 Volvox carteri f. nagariensis
CAATTCAGCCGTCGTGGCCTTCCAGCCTGTTTTGTGCCCCATTTAACCATATATGCACTTCCTCGCCCCGAAACCCGTGGTGGTGGTAACGGCCGTGGTGGTGGTGGTGGTGACTATGGTGTTTCGCAGTCGGTTAGCGCGTTTCAAAGCTGTTGGCGCTGCTGCTGTGGCTGCTGCTACTATGAGGGCGAGCAGCAGGGCCAGGGCGGAGCGGAGGAGGGCGGAGGAGGTCGCTGGAAACCGAGAGAAAAGGACGAGGCGCGGCGAGTGGACTACCTGTTGCATTACCCCGCAGGGGAAGGCGCGGCGGCGGCGGCGGCGGCGGGGGGCGGCCAGCAGCCACAGCGTCCTGGGACAGCGACAAGGGCCGGCGAGGGGGTTCGGGCCAATGCCGTGTGAAAAACACACAGGAAGAGATGGATGAAGAGATGGATGGGGGAAGGAGGGAAGGAGGGAAGGAGGGAAGGAGGGAACAACAGTTGTAGGGTTGGGGAAGCAATGAAAGAGGGGAGGTGTGTTGATGTTGATCTTGCATATGAGTTGAGTGGTGAGCAGGAGGTAAAATTGGTTTTGCTGACGTACGTGCTGCTCTACTTCACTGCCGTACTCTTGATTTTTTTCCAGCGTTGTCGTTGCCGTTATCTTTGCCGTTGTTGTGATTACTACTCCTGGAGGTGAAAAGAAAGGTTGAAGATTTTTTGATGTATTTATGTTGGGAATACTAGAAGCTGGGAGAGCTGGGCATTGCGCAGGTGCTGCCGGGGCTGGTTGACAGAACACGCGGCCCCGCGGCTCCGAGCCGGGTTGGATAACTAAGTCTGGTCTCATGTCAATTTGGACTTGGTTCCTCGCCTTGACTTGTTGAAATGTGGAAATGGTGAAATATGCTCTGGTGTACTCAGGGCCCTGTCGCAACATGCAATGTCCATATCGTGTTTCAGCAAAACACACACTCTGCCTCGTGCATCCAATCCATTAGTTGACGAGCCGGCAGCAGTTTTACTTAATGCTGGGTGGTTGATGGTTCATTGGTTGGTAGAACTGGTAGGAAAACAGAGGCAGATCCTTGCAAGCGGGACTGATACCCCCTCAATCCCCGGGGGAAGCTTTACATCTGAACATTTATATGTTGTGTGCGTGTGCGTGTGTGGGAAACAGCAGCCCTGCGAGGTGATCACAAACCAAACCGTGCATACACAGTTTGTATATGCAATAACCTACGGAGCACACAGAGGCACCCATCTGCCATCTGGGACGCTCTCTAAACACCGCACGCGGCGATAGCGGCGGTTGCAACAGCCGCAGTGGAAAAGCCAGCAGCAGCTAATTAATGGCAGTTATGGTACACACATACACACATACACACACACGCGCGCGCATCCATTCATCCCATGCAAGAGCGGACTCCTCAATATCCTTGACATGTAAAAAATAAGAATTGTTACAATCCCCAACCCCCAATGATCGAAATGGAACATACTAGAGTAGCGTTGATCACGACGACGTTCAACGGGCACACGACAAGATGCGGCTGCAGACTAGAATACAGACATACATACACACGTGCGCAAGCAGCAGCCAGGTTGGAGTATGAAATTCCCGGAATTCATACCAGCACGGCTTGTGCTTTGCCCAAACCGACGTCACCACCATCATCATTACCGCCATCATCATCATCACCATCATCATCACCACCAGCAGCAGCAGCAGCACCATCATCATCACCACCATCATTATCACCACCATCGCCATCACCATCACCATCGCCACCAGCATTCCAAGCTCTTAACCCACACAAGCTCCAAACCTACATAACGCCGCATAGCTGGACGAGCGCAGCTGTCGCCCCGCCCTCCGCCCACCTAGCCGCCCATAATGGAATGCTCGCAGCGCCCCTCCCTCATCACCACCAGCAGAGCCGCCAGTAACGCCAGCACCATCGTGCTTCTCTCTCCCAAGCAAACCAACAGCACACACACACATACATACATATACACACACCCGCTCTCGCTAATGCCGTCCAAGCAGGTTGTGGTGTTTCCTCCTAGCACTCTCTCTCAGTGCCCAGCGATGCCCGGGTGAATCAGGACGGTCCCGACTGTAAGAACTAGCCTCTCACTTCGTCCTCTGCTGGCCCCCCACCCCCCTCGCACACTCACCCGTCTGAGAGCATATCGCATCCGAGCTGGCCAGGCGAGGAATCGCAACGCGCTCGGGATAAAAAAAACACACACGTCCAGTCGAGGGCGGTCAAGGTAGCAATCGCTGTTCAGTTCCCATAATTTAAGCACGCCCAATCCAGGGGGCCTCACGTGCACATGTTCTTTTTTATTATATTAATATGAACCGCGCACGTGTATGCATGTGTGTACGTATGTATGTATGGATCTGATTTTACGATCTACGTCGCAGGCAGGAACTGCTGCATGCGGCTACGTTTGTGCGTGCGGTTGCGCGTATTTGTGTGCATGTGTGTGTGCGGTTGTGTGTGTATGTGTGTGTGGGGGGGGCGGTTGCGTGTGTGTGTGGGGGGGGGAAAGGTTGCGTGTCGCAGTCAAGATGCCAAACACCCCCTACCCCACCAATCCCCCTTATCCCCCAAGACAAGACCTAGGGGGGGGTACCCTACACCGTGGCGGTGGCCTGCGGCAGCAGCAGCTCGGGGTTCATGTTGAAGGTGTGAAGCAATGCCGGTGTTCCCCCCACAATGTGAAGAGCAGCCGCTTCCGACGTGCCACCCCCCCCAGCCGTCGCCCCACTTCCCAGCCGCCCAGCCGCTGCGGTCGCAGCCGCAGAGGTTCCGGAAGAAGCGTGCACCGACACCGACTGGCCGTCAACGGCCCCTTGGCCCCCCTCATCCGCCACTCCCGGATCAACCGAAGAGGCTGCGGAAGCCAACGGGGGCACCTGGGATGGCTGGGATGGCTGCTTCCTGGTCGAGGTGGTGATGGTGGCAAGGTGGCCGTGGCAGCAGTACTTATGTTCGTGGCCGTCGCACAGCTGCCCTTCGAGAGCCTGCTCGTAGATGCTGTAAATGTTGTAGAACTTCTTAGCGGACTGGAGGAAGGGCGGCAGGGGAACGGGGGAGGGGAAGGGGGTGGGGGCATGGCACGCACGCAAAGAGGGGAGAGGGCCCGAGGGGGAGGAAGCAGCGAGAGTGATGGCGGGTTCGTTTACAAGGGGCAAGTGTGAGTGTGTGTGGGCAAATCGGAAACGTCTTCAGCGCCCCCATCATGTTCAGCGACTGCTGATCTGTTCGAGGCTGAGAGTATCGGACAGAGATCAACAGTAAGAACTCCACTCCAAGGAGGTGGTGCTCTATTGCTTTAACCAATCCCATACCAGTATTCACATGCACAAGCAAATGGCCCAGACGCCACCAAGTGTAACAATCAACAAGTACGTCTAGAAGGGCTGGGGGTGGCTAGGCTGGGGGTGGCTAGGGGTAGTCTTGACAGTTCGAATCGTGTCGCTCCCCCCCCCCGTTCTCGCACCTTGGCCTTGTCCCGGTTCTCATTCATCTCCCGGAGGAACCAGGCGGTGGTCACCGGGTCAAAGTGGAGGTCCATCTCCGCCTTCAACCGGCTCTTGGAAAGAACGTCGTTCCTGGCCGCGTCGAAGGGCAAGAACCTGCAGCACACGGACATACGTGGTAAGGAGATAGGGTTGGGTCGGGTTGGGTCGGGGTTATGGGAGGAGGGAAACCAGCAGAAGAGGTAAAGGCCGGGCAAATCATACACACACGCCTTTGTTTTGTTGGGCAGGGTGGCAGAAAAAGAGCCGAGAAACTCTCAACAGGCCATCACTTCAAGCGCGGTATAGTTAAAGATTCCATCCCGTCCTCTCTCTGATAATATACTACTACTAAAATATAAAATATTATAAAAATTATATAATGCAATACAACATAATATAATATAATATAATACAATATAATATAATATATTCAAGCTTCCCTACCTAATCTTCTTGTAGGTCTTGGGGTCCACGAAGTGCGAAATGGCCTTCCACAGCATCCCGAACAACGACGGGGCGTCAACCACGAGGAACAGCCCCAGCCGCTCGGGATAGTGCTCTCCGCTCATTTCCAGAAAGAGCTGCTCAGGGCGCCCGGGGGCGGGTTGGCGGGTTGGGGGTAGTCGAGTTGATACTGGCGGTCGCAGTATTATTAATATTTATGGCTATGGTGAAGAAAGTGGTGGCGTTTATTATGATTATGTTGGTGATGGAGATGTTTGTCATGCTGGTGATGCTGATGAGCTGATGGCATTGATGATGATGGTGTTGACGATGCTGAATGAGATTAGTGATGATGTTTATGATGATGCTGATAATGTTGGTGATGATGGTGCCCCCAAGGATATCGTTGTCCTTGGCAGAGAATGCCATAAAACAAGTGAAAACGAGGAGAGGACCAGGAGACATCAAGAGGCAGTCAAGCAAAGGAAAAGCAAAGGACCAATCAAGGGCATGCAGTCCAACGACGAAGCGTGCAGTCCAACGGGAATCCACGTACATACATGCATACATACATGCATACATACATACATACACATAGCCTTCTCCAATAATCACCATCGTACCGTACGACGCAACACACAACAAGCCATTGTTCATGCTAACCTTGGCGAGCTTTGGATTCGCATCCGCCACACCGAAGCCCTTGAAGTCACAAACCCAAATCCACTGCTCCACCCCCGGGGGCATGCACTTGACGGCCTGGGGGCCGCGAGGTAGAGGAACCCAGATGATGGAGCGATGGAGCCGTATGGCAAGTGGAGAGAAACGGAGCGGAACGGTAGCAGCAAGATAAGGGGGAGATACAGAACGAAAAGGAAGACAGTAACCGGGTAGCAGTGAAGAGAAAGAGGCTGCGTGTCGTGATTTGTAAGGATCAAGTGGAGAGTAAGTGGAAAATAAGTGGAGAAGCAGAGAACAACAACCCACAGCCCATCTTTTTACCCTAGACAAAGGAATTCACAAATCACTTGCCACACATGTTTTTTTAGTAATAATTGTCAGTGGGAAACCAGCGGGAAGCGTAAATGGTGTTTGTATGTGTGTGTATAATTTACACACGTCAAAACAAATGTGTGTCAAACAATCTACTCAATCTTTCAATGCCAAAAACTAGACCATTACTACCACTACCACTACCACTACCACATCTACCACGACCGCCAACGCCCGCAGTAGTGCTTCTTACCATCTCAAACGTCTGAATCATGTGATCCCGGTTGTCCTCAAAGACCTTGTTGGTGGCCAGCTCCAGGCAGCTGTAGATGATGGGACGGCCCTGCCGGCAAAACCCCGCCAGGTGCATGTAGTGAGACCTGACGACGTGCCCAAGGAGGAAGAGTGAGAAGGAAGGTATGGGGATGGGGATGGGGATGGGAACGGGTTGAGGGCGTGCGTGTGGAGGCGGGAAAACGATAAGGAGATGGTAAATATGTGTCTGTACGTGTGTGGGTTGGGTGGGGGAAGAAGGGTGGCGTGCGTGTGTGGCTTTTAATGATCTTCGGAGCCGCGATGCGGAAAATGCGGATAGGCGCGATGGCGATACACCGCTGAGCAGCATCATATATACCGTAGCGAGCCATACGGCTGCTGCACAGTCGCCAGCGGCGTTTTCGAGGAATGGGAATATTCCCGTGAAGCTGTTAGTACACGGAGCTTGAAGTCTACTTACGGGTAGATGTGCACGTGTTTGTGTGTGTGTTTATGTGCATATGCGTGAAAGTATGATGATGAAACGACATCACATGCCGCAGGCACTTGCGACAAGGGAAGAATGAGGAAAGGTGATCTGACCCACATCAAAATCATGAGAGGACGAGTGAAAAAAACAGAGAGAGTGAGAGGACAGCGACGGTGTGGCGGTGTCGTAAAGTGATAAAATGATGGTGAGGCAAGGAGGAGGCGGGAGGAGGGAGGAGGGAAGGGGGAGGGCGAATGGAGCCCGGGCGGCCGCCCTGTGAGGCCGCGGCCTTGCTTACTTACTTGGGCTCCCGGGCGCATGCTCGGCACACGACCTCCTCCGGTCGGACCTTGGCTCTCCAGGCCAGAGTGGCATTGAGGCGCTTAGCAGACTGCGGAGAGAAAGACAGAAATAATTGCAACACCAACATCAATGGCAAATAATTGCAACACCAACATCAATGGCAAATAATTGCAACACCAAATGCAGTGGCAAATAATTGCAACACCAAATGCAGTGGCAAATAATTGCAACACCAACATCAATGGCAAATAATTGCAACACCAACATCAATGGCAAATAATTGCAACACCAAATGCAGTGGCAAATAATTGCAACACCAACATCATTGGCAAATAATTGCAACACCAACATCAATGGCAAGGGCGCAACAAAACGGAACACCGCAACACAAAGCAACACAGCACAACGGAGATAGTGCACTGCACTGCACTGCACTGCCGGCAACCAATGATTGACACAGCGGGGGGGGGCCCGGGGTAGAAGCCGTTCGGCGGCGGCGGCGGCAATACAGGAGCACGGTATCCACGAGAGCAAAACGGGGCCTCTCATTAGGACAGGGCAGCATAAGGACGGCATCTCCCGCCTTGTTAACATAACGGCGGTTTGGGTGTGATGTCGGATGGCTGTTAGGGGGTGATTCATCGAAGGGGGGGAGCGCGCTATCGCCTCGGCGATGGCAGGGCGAGCAGAGAGAAGAGCGAGGCGAGTAAGGAAGGGGGAGCAGCCCTTACCAGCGCAAGATTGCCACCGGTGGCGCGTATGAAACGTTTCACAGTTGTGTCATCGGCATGGTACCCGGACTCTAAATGGTTGCGGACGTGGTTGATTTGGTCAGCCGTGATACCGTCGGGCGTAGGGCCGGAGGAGCTGGCGCTTGCGTCGCTTGTACTTGACGCGCTCCAACAGAGAGGCTCAGCACAGTGACTCAAGCCGCTAGGTGAAGCTTGTAGGGAGGCGTTCTGCTGTTGATCCTGTTATAGCGTAACGTGGAGCGCCGGTAGGAATGTCGCTAACGGGAATCAATAACAGGTAAACAGCCACCACGCTTGCGCTTGCTCACCTGTTCCATTCCTCACAGCTAGACCGCAAAAAAAATAAGCAGCTGTGCAAAAAAGGAAGCTGCTGTCCAAACACGGGCGGCGACTAAGGTTGAGCCCTAGCTTCCGGAAGAATATCAAGCAGGGCCAGATGAAGTTTAGTTGAGATATTTGAGACGCTAGAAAGCGTAGCAAAGCTGGCGATTTCAACTGAAGGGCAAGGCAAGACGCCGTTTAGTCAGTTACAAGAGTCCAAAGGGTGTGACTTTGACAATTAAGCTAGCACAACGTATATGAGCTGCTATGAAGTGAAAAGGTACGAAGGCATCAACCTTCGGCAATTTGCCCGTTTAGCATCGATAATGTAGCGCATCCATTACGCTCATTACGCAATTTAACTTTCCGTTTCCAGTAATGGATTTTACAAGCCCTGCTTTATTCCTTCAAGAAAAGGAAGCAAAAGAAACGCCACCCGTTGCACCTGAGGACTCAGTCCCTATACCACTCCCTACCCCTAACACAACTCGCAGCAGCCATGCTAATCCCCGAGTCGTAAAAACCTTGCCTTCCATTCACGCCAAGTCTGTCCAAGCGGCATTGTTGATACATGTTGGGGCTTTATAAGCCCCAAAACCACGGTAACGTCTGCCACGACGTAAGTCGACATAATGTCGTTTTCATCTGGTCATGCGCTGATAATCCATTCAAACCCGCTATCACATAATTCATCCAAATGCCTGTGCATTGTAAAAAGATTCCAGGTCAAACCGCTGCTCTAGTCCAAACCTGTCCAAACGTAGCCGCAAACTGCATTTCACGCGGTGCAGTATCGACCTTCTGGAGCAAACATTTCCAGGCCTGATTGTCGGGCACCTAGAAAAACAAGGAGTTCGCTGTCCAGGCAACCTTCCGATTGCACCTTTGCGAAGTACTGTGAGCTTGGGGCGAAGTGCCGCTTTCCATCACAAACGCAGCATAAACTATTCATAAACACAAAAGACGGCAACAGTCGCTCAACTCAGTTTCCATATCTCCATAGCCAGCGCCATCATCATCAAAATTATCAAAATCATCAAAACCACCTTCACACCAATATATCTTTATACGTCGCAGTAGTACCCACATGCATACCTCAGGTATACGTCCTTCCCATGCTGCCTAAAAGGTGGCCGCACAAGCTCCTTTTGCCGCTCGCCATTCCCCCTTTTATCCATAATTGGCCAGACTATTATTGCCACGCACACCAAAGCGATACAAGGCTTTCTCACGGACCCATGGCATGTGTGTTTCTTAAGTGGTCAAACTTAAGTGGTCAAACTTCCCCCAGAGGCTCTACAGGTGCTTTTGTGCAGCCTCGTCAGGTGGGCCCCCCGTCCGGTGCCACCTCCCACTAGAGGGACCGGGGGTTGAGATCATACCGCCATCAGCCGCATCGCTATCAACATGCCACCGAGTCACCGCGGCCTGCGCCTCCCGTACCGCCGAGCTCACAGGAACGTTCCAGGATCACACACATACATACACATACACACACACATTCCCTCGTCTCCCCTTTTGACTCTCCAACTCTCCACCCTCTGCCGCGTGCATTAAAGCCATGAACAACAAAAGCCATACCGTTTACATCCAGACATCCACACACACACACACGGGCAGCCGCTCAAAAGTCGCTCATGTAAAGTCGCTCAGGCTCGTAACATGTTTACCAAAGTTCAATCGGACGGAGCCCTTAACATTTTTCAATTAGCCGAATCAGTCGATTGAGTCGATTTCTCAACTGACGGCGGTTTACTGATGATAGCGAGATAGGTCATCAAAACCGTGTAAAACATAATATATATATATACATATATATATGGATATTGTAGAAATAAGGAACAAAAAGATAATAATAGCAGCACAATAACTGTGGGGTGTTGTGGTTCCGGAGCGCCGCTCAGTTGTTGGGTGATGAATGACGTTAAACTCCCATCAATACGAGGACAAGCCTTCTGCGGCTTGTGTCCCTTTTTACCCCCCACCCCCAAACACCCCACGCAAATCCTCAAACGACACGCACATACATACATACACACATAACGGAGCCGCAGGCACAGAAGCCGGGCAAAGAAAGGGTGTCGGTAATCGGGTGGGTTCGAAAAACATATATATATATATATCCGGATATAGTCCACAAGATGCCTTCTATATTGAACGCGGACTGACAACCGCCACTGCTTCCGCTGAGACGCAACACCAAAACATCATATTCGACCGCCCGAGGTCGACTCCCCTCGGGAACATCTTGATTAACCGCAACACCAACCGAACAAGCTCTGCTACATTTTGCCTGATGCATGATTGCAGGCGACAAGGCCACACGCCCCAGGTGGTAGAGCTCTGAAATTCCCACATAACAAAGAAAGGCAAGGGGGGCCCCCCCCGCCACCCAGCTAGTGGTACCAGACCCCCCGGCAACCTCCCGGTATACGGTGCCCAGTCGACAGACAGCCTCCAGGGCCCCAGCTGCGACCTCCCCCCCCTCCCCTTCCTGTGGGCGCGGCGTGAACACCTCTTCCCCATCCCCGTTCGCCCCGTGGGCCGCACTGGCGGTTTCCGTACAACACCGTACAACTACACTATTTTCAGGCGTTTAAAAGCCATCGTGTCAATAAGAAAAGAGTATTGCATCTGAAGAGCCTGTCCATAACCCAATATGCGCACACACAGACGTATACGTATACACACAAACATACGTCTACATACGTACACAGGACGGTTCAGAGGTACTGCGGCGATGATAACTGGTTGTTACACGAGCCCCATGCGAGCAATATAACAAAAAATGCCCCGATGGCGCTTTTTTTGTATTGCGCAGACAACAAATGGCAAAATTGTGACAGGGCCGTGCGCGCCATGCGCCACATCACATCACATCGCACCATTCACCACATTTTCAGGTGCAGGCAGACAGGCAGACAGACAGACAGGCAGACGGACAGGCAGACAGGCAGTAGGCGGAGGTGTCCGCGAAGGCATCGTTCTGGTGTCTGTTTATACACACTGCAATAATACCAACACATCGCCTTTATCGCAATCCACCAGTCATCCATTGTCGTCGTTGTTTGTGCCAACCCCAGGGACGCAAGCTTTTGGCGTGCGACCAACACGGCGCACGGGGAACACAGACTCGCGGTCCCCCGCGTTCCTGGTTTCCAGTTTCGAGACCGACCGAAAGAAAAAGAGAGAAGAAGGAAAAGAGAGAAAACCCACCCACCCAGCACGCGCAGGGGGGGGTGCGGCGGTGTGTGTGTGTGTGGGGGGGGGGGAGGTTGAAAGGGTAGGCCCTGTGACAAAAGGCCCCTCCCTGGCCGCCTGGTTTGCTCGCACACGGAGAGCAACACGCAAAACCCGATCAAACGTTCCGGATCAGACGACCGACCCATGGGTCGCAGCGCAGCGCAGCGTCGTCATTTTGTGACCGCCCACGGACATGTACGAATGTGTACGGCGGCGGATGCGCCGCAGTCGCTATCTGTGCTTCTTGATCTCGCTCGGAAAGAAATAATGATCCGTGGAATTTATGTTTTTTGAAATCCGATGGACCACAAGGCTCAGGAGGAGGCGGAGGAGGCGGAGGAGGAAGTGGAGGAGGAGGACCTTGACTGGTACCACCCCCCCTTGGCGGTCAGGGGTCCGCAGTCAGCAGTCGGCCATCGTAACACCCATCCAGGGAGAGGATCAGACAGAAAAGCCACATCACCACAGTCACAAAGCTCCCCCTCCTCATTGCGATGACACAAAAGAAGACCACCGCCAGCGTCCTTTCATGCACGCAAAACGGAGGTGGTGCACCGCGAGCTTAAGAATCTATTGTGTGTATGTATGTATGTGTGTGTGCGTGTGTGAGCGCGTGTGTGGCCAGGCAGTTAGTGATTGTGCTGGCGTTGCTGGCGTTGTGGTGTGTCACGGTTGTGATAGAAGTGTGATGCGGCCCTCGCCGCCATAGGCGGAGTAGAACTACTCAGGAAGCGAGTCGTCTTCCTGTATGTATATCTCTCTTTCTCTTTATCTCCCCCTTTCCCGCCGCTCCCTACCTACATCCAGCACCCCAATCATCATCATAAAGCTGCTTCATCACATTTTTCCCCTCACGAAGGGAGCAGATATCGCAACAAAGGATACCTACAAACATACATACATACATACATGCATACATACGTACGTACATACGTACACGCACCGGCCTCACCTCACAGGCATACCGAGTGCTACATCGACTGACAGACAGACTGACACATTGCGGCAGGGGGTATAATATCCCACTTGGGTATTTGCGACTCGCGCCACGATTTGAGGGTAGCAGCTCGGCGGCCGCCGCCCGCACCTCGCTCCCCACTCTCCCCCCACCAGCACAAAACAGTCCAAGCAGACCCCGTACTCGACAAACAAAAACGTAAATGCAGGCGCGTCTAGCCGTAATCAATATTGATACTACGAGACTCAATGTTGATGTGAACAATACAAGCGAACATTTGCCAAAAGGTGGTGTCGACTCACCACCAAAACACACACACACACATACATACATGCAAACACGGCACCATAATTGCAATGGTTGTTGCTGTTGTTGTTGTTGGTGGTGGTGGTGGTTGCGTTGTTGGTAGTGTCGCTGATTCGTGCTATGGTAACGCTCGCACGGGCGCGTAATGACGCCCGCCACGCCATGATGTGGTTGCTGTGGTTGCTGCTGCTGTGGTGACGCTGCCAACTGCCTGGCCTCCATTTCAGCAAAGGCTGGAAATGGCACAAGGCGTATAGAAGAAATCCATTTACGGCTATGCGCCGTATGTACGGATATGCCGTACGGACATCGCATTCGGCGTGAGTCGCGGAAGCTCTCTCACGAGAGAGTGAATGCGGTCTCGCACTCACCCACCCATTCGGCCAATGCGCGCGGGGGCGGCCCTCAAATGGTCGCTCTGTCTCTCGGAGATATGCACGTCGCTGTGTGGGTGTATGTATGTATATATGTGCGTCTTGGAGTACGTTTGTGTTTCTAGTACGCATGTGTACGTATGTATGTATGTATATATGTGCGCGTGTAATCACCAAAAAAAACTTTATGCGCTCCTGGCCGCCCGCCTTTCTCCTCCTCCACTCGGTATGCTATCCCCCAGCTTCCCAGGTAGTGCACTCTTTTCAGGCCCCCCATCAGGCGCAACCGCGGAAAAAAACCCTAAGTTAAACACTCCCTTCCTGCCGCCCGTCCCGTCCTGGATCAGATTCCGGCTGGGCCGCATTCACGACCGTGAGCGAGTCTTCGCCACCGACCCGCGGGTCAAAATGCCGTTCCCCGCATCCCGTATCTTTCTTCCCCCTGCTCGTCAATGCTGTGTCCCACTGGAATCGCCGTCATTGAATGGCAATCCGTGTGTGTCATAGACAGTGGGCGTCGTCATTGATGGTTCATGATGGATCGCAAGATGCGCCGCCATGGACCGTTTTTCATGGTTGGACCCATGGGTCGCAGAGGCTGCCACGTGGCTGCAACTGCAACAGCAGCGGACGAACGCAAATGGCCTCACTCACTTATTCACTTTTCGCACTTTTTCACGCACTCACTTTTCCCGCCCTTTTTTCCTCCTTTTGTTATTTCACTGAAAGCCTCAAGCCCCCTGAAACGAGGTCGCCACAAAATCCCCGCGCCCTCACTCTCTCTCCAGCTGCTCGGCCAGCTGCTTCACCCGTAGCGTCTCCTCGTCCTGGGGACCCTTGACGGAGAGCAGGATGCGATGAGCCGCCTTGTACATGCTGTGCGCCTCGAAGTGATCGGACTTGGCAGCCAGGTTGTCTGCAGGATTAACACAAAGTCAAAAAGATAACAAAAATAGGGCCTAAAAACGAGGCAAAAGATAAAAGAACAATACCAGACTGACGCGATGTGTTGGGAAAAAGTCGCGAAAGAAGGCATATGCGTAATAATACTGATATAATAATAATAATAATAATAATAATAAAATTAATAATAATAATAAAATTAATAATAATAATAAAATTAAAATTATTGTGTTAATATATAATAATTATTGATAATAATTATTGATAATAATAGATAATATTACATTATCAATTAAAGAAAGATATGATTTGCTTCTGAGGGTGTAACGTACGAACAAAACACGTTCCTACTAACGCCGTTAAAACGTCTACTTCTCTCTTCGGAATGGTGTCTTCCCTAGGGTAGGTGGTAGTTCAGGTAGGTAATTAGGTAGATAGGTAGGTAGGTAGGTAGGTAGGTAGGTGGGCTGCACGAAGGAAGGAAGTGAAGAGGCCGGAGAGACTCCGCGCCAAGGGCCGTCTCCCACCCTTACGCAAATCCCACTCCCCTCTCCTCCGCTCCCCTCTCCTCCGCTCCCCTCTCCTCCGCTCCCCTCTCTTCCGCTCCCCTCTCCTCCGCTCCCCTCTCTTCCGCTCCCCTCTCTTCCGCTCCCCTCTCCTCCGCTCCCCTCTCCTCCGCTCCCCTCTCCTCCGCTCCCCTCTCCTCCGCTCCCCTCTCCTCCGCTCCCCTCTCCTCCGCTCCCCTCTCCTCCGCTCCCCTCTCCTCCGCTCCCCTCTCCTCCTCCCTCCCCGCCCTCCCCCACAACATGCACCAGGGCGATCCCGCTGCACCCGACCCCCGCCCGCGCACCTGCCAGCGACACCATACACGCCGCCACCAAAGGATGAGAGTTCCCATTTACCGCCGTCGCCGCCGCCAGCGCCCGTCTCGCCAGCTGCTCTCCATTCCCCGCCCGCCCCGGTCTCCGCGCCATGCAGGCCGCCAGTGCGCACATGCACCCCACCGTGGCGGGGTCCTCCACGCCATATTGCCTAGTTAGGACATCAAGCGCTTGAGATAGCAGCCGCTCAGCTTCCTCATAGCGGCCCTTGCGAGTAACCAGTTCGGCCAACAATACCTGCGCGGGTGTGATGTTGTGTGTGGGGTGTGTGTGTGCGGGATAGTGTGTGGGGGGGAGTTGTGTGTGTGGGATGGTGTGTGGGACTGTGCGGGACTGTGAGGATGTGGAGGGGAGGGTGAGGGGCAAGAAGGAGGGTTTTCTTGGGGGGAAAATCTTGAGCCCCAGAGCTGTCCCGCGGTGATTGGGAAGCTGTTGTAACGTACGTACGCATGGATGCTAAGAGATTGAGGGAACGAGTACGACGGGGATAAGATTTGTGGATGCGGTGAATAGAGATCTGGAAGCGGTGAAGAAGAGATAGATCAACACCTCTTTCCCCCACCCCCTCCACCCGGTACACATACACGCACACAGACACATACTTGCGCCTCCGCAGCCACAACCGCCGCGCTCTCGTCCGTCTGGTACGACGACGGCGACGGCGACGACGACGCCACAACAACCTGCAGCGGCGCCGCCTTGGCGCCCGCCGCCGCCATCGGGCCCTTGAGGGCCCCCGTCGGCGGCCCGCGAGACTGCCGTAGACAGCCCCGTAGCAGCTGCTCTGCGGCCCGTAGGTGGACGTCGCCGGCGGCGTCCTTACGCCGCATGAGCAGCCGAGCCAACTCGAGGTTCAGACCCTGTGTCGTGGGGTGTTCTGCGCCGTACAGCTGCAGGGAGGATAAGGTATACGAACGTTTTACATGTATCTTTAAATATAGGTTAAGGTATAGGTTTAGACAGGGAGAAGAGTTTTCAGGATTTTAGGGTTTAAGGGTTTTATAGGTGGGAGCTGAGGGCAATCGGGCGAGAGTCAGCAGGTAGTGCATGGCGGCAAGGAGTGGAAGGTGGGGGAACAAGGGGGAGAGACGAACTACGTGAACGAGTGAAGCTGCTGCCCCAGGGCAAGAGTGTACCAAACGTAGAACGGAGAGACGAACCACGTGAACGAGTGAAGCTGCTGCCCCAGGGCAAGAGTGTACCAAACGTAGAACTGACCGAAAGGCGTCCGTGGGAAGACCGCGACCTCGGGATGGGGCCATGGGGGCGAGTATTAGGAATGTGGTGGCGATGGTGGTGATAATGATAATGATAATGATATTATAGTGATCGTGGTGGCGTTGCTGAACCCTCCCTCTCCACGAGTGTCCGGAGAGCGACTGGATGAGGAGGGACTCTAGTTGGCAGGGTCTAAAACCGCCTTGGACTTCCAGCTTGTACGACGGATTCAAATATTAATACATAATTCATGGCCCCCAGACTTCGACGGACACCCCCGCAATCGTGCGGAATTTGTAAGCTTGTAATACGTTATCTACTACTATATCTACTACTATATCTACCACCATATCTACTACTATATCTACTACTATATCTACTACTATATCTACTACTATATCTACTACTATATCTACTACTACATCTACTACTATATCTACTACCATATCTACCACCATATCTACTACTATATCTACTACTATATCTACTACTGTATCTACTACTATATCTACTACTATATCTACTACTATATCTACTACTATATCTACTACTATATCTACTACTATATCTACTACTATATCTACTACTACATCTACTACTTTACTCCAGGAAAGGCTTGTGGCCCCGCACACACCTTGACTGCGGCCGCCTGTGCGCGCTTCAGCGTGGCCTCCGCCTCCCAATCCCGTCTGTCCGCCGCCTGAACCGCCGCCAGCCGCGACATAGCCGTTATGCCGCCGACGCTGTTGCCGCCGCCGTTCATATCTGAATGCAGCTGCAACAGCTGCTGGTACATTTGCTCGGCCTGGACGTATTGGTGATTGTCGTACATGACTCCTGTCGTACAACAGCAGCGGCGTGGCCACGAAGATGGGTCCGGGGTTTGAAGCGCAGGATCACACAGGAGGGCCGGGGGGGAGTTCCGACGGGGCCCAAATACACGCGAGAACCAACTAGCTGTGACACACACACACACATACATACACACGCCGCGTCGTGCCGACAGATGAATAGAAAACCCCCAACCCCCCTCTCCCCCTTTCCAGGCTACTCCAGGAGGGGATGAGGCAAGGTGGCCGTCGCGAAAGAAGGTGGACTGTACGGCGTGGAAGAATTGAAAAATCAAGTCCGTACGGGCGCATTAGCAATGGATCCGTTGGATCCAAACAAAATCCATTCAGCAGGTATAGCACTAACAATAGCATTCCGCAGCCACTATGTATAAAACCAGACGTACAGATATACAAATTTACCGGCAGGAAATAACTTAGTAAACAGATGTATACAGGCAGGCATTAGTGGCAGACAGACAGACAGACAGACAGACCTGCCAGCGCTTCCACTGCTGCCGCTGTCTCCAAGCATCTAGGCCCCAGCACTCGCTTCCGCGTGTTGAGGGCCTGGCGGAACAGGCGGGCGGCCTCGTCGTAGAGCAACCGCTGACGGTGCAGTTCGCCTGCGTGTTGGTGTACGGCGGCAGTACGACATCAGCATCGTGACGGCATTAGCAACTAGGCGGCGGTGGCTGTGATGGCCGCGGAAATTACGGCCAACAGCAAAACCAATATACCAAAACCAATATACTAAGACCAATATACCAACACCATCAACCCCCAATCCCCCCTTCCCCACCACCGCCAGCGCTCACCAAGGCGCATGTAGATGTCCGCAGTTTCCGCCGACTGACGACCCACCGCACAAATATACATTTCCAGGGCAACACTGCAGTACAACACCAAACAGTTGTACGGCAACCCACCGGCGGGCTCAGAAACTTCTTCCAAACAACCGGCCCATATTAATCAGGTGTTGGTTGGGTCCGTTGGGTTCGTTGAGCTTGTTAATTTGGCTTTGGTTGGCGCTTAAAAAGAGAGGAGAGGAGAGTTATCCCGGTGGGTTGGTAGCTGGTTCGGGGGGGTTAACTAGTCACATAAGGGGGGGGAATCGTGTGTTTTAAAATGTGGATTGAGCCGCCGCGGGGGCGGACGGGGGCGGACGGGGGAATACACACACGAGGGACCCCCACGCCAGTCCACCGTCCAGACAAAACCCCCACGAGGAAGTCACTGCATCAGACCCCTCGTCACCCGCGAGTGGTGAGAGGGGCTCTCAGAACTACACATACAGACACACACATCATTAAATACAAACATAGGCTCACACACAGTCAGACATACATGCGCGCCCGTATTTCCCTGTATTATCCTGGGTATCAGGGAACGGTTCTTTTCCGAAATAGTCGTGATATAACACTCACCTCCTTACCCGCCCCCACCCCACCCCCCACCCCGCCCCACCTCAGGTGCGCCCTCGCCTCCTCGAACCGCCCCTGGCGCCCCAACACCTCCCCCACCAGCATAAGCGCCTCAGCGGGAGCCCGGTGCTCCAGTCCGAAACCCTGAGACAGACAGACAGACAGACAGTACAACAACAATGGCAGCATCAACAGCAAATGAAAGAGGAAGGGGAAGCGTGGTCCTGAATGTATGTATGTCGGTATGTATGTATCTTTGTATGTCAAAAAGTAAAAACGATGATGGAAATGTTAACAAATGTAGTATGTACGTACGTACATACATTCGTACAATATCAACGGAGGCGGCACGGCCCATCCCTCAACACCCCCCCCCACACACACCCTGTACCCTCAGCACCTCAAAACACACAAACATACACACATACACACACACGCGCACCTTGGCAGTCTGGTGCGCTGCGTGTTTGGCGATCAGCTCCGCCTGCGGGAGCCGCCCCATCAGAAGTAACACGCGAGCCACTCGCACCAGACAGTGCGCAGCCTGGGGGGAGTCCGAGCCCAGAGCTTCGGCCTGGGGAAAACCCGGGGGAATGTCAGGGTTTTAGGGTTTTAAGGTCCGTGGGGGTCAGGAGGAAGGGGGAGGGGGATACATGAGAAGGGAAAACCCACAGCGGTGGGGTGAGTAAAAATCTAAAACCCTAAACTGATCCGGGAGAAACGAAACACCCGTGTACATACAAACATACAAACGTACATACGGGGATAATTATCCACGTCACTTAAAGAGGTGGTGGCATCATTTGACGGGTTCCCAGCCACCTCCACAACTCTTTTCCCCCCACCCTACCCACCCCCCCACCCTCTGAAACCCCCTCCCCATTTTTCCCCTCCCCCCTCACCACCACACACACACACACACCCCGTCACCCCGCCCGTACTCCATTGACCGCCCTCTGACCGTTAGCGAGTGAGCTTGGAGGCAAAGACTCAGCGCTTCACGCTGCTTGCCCGCCTCTGCAGCAGCAGCAGCCACCCCCTCGAGATCACTCGCCACCTCCATCGCCTGCTCTGGGCTAAGCCCGGTACTCACGTCCAACATCTGAACGAAAGAATGCAGAGAAAACAGTAATCATAAGCACCAACAACATATTTTAACAACATATTTTATCGACGTATCGACAAATACCATCACCGGGAAGCTCCCAGTTAGGTGGATGCAATCAGAGGGAAAGAGAGAGAGGGAGTGCGAAGTGCAGCGCACGCGTGGCGAGGTGCATGAGTGTATGTGCGTTAGCGAACCGAGCAGATGTATGTATGTATGTATGGGTGTATGTATGGGTGTATGACATTGATTACACTGTGGGCTGAAAAGCCGGGGGCCCAGGGCCGAAACACAGCGCGGGGGGCGGATGCACACGGCGGGTTAGTCTCGTGCACTGGCCCCCCCCGGGTCAGGCCGCACGGGAAACGACGGCCGGCACACATCAGCGCTCTCCTCCGGGGGGTGGCGCTCCAGCTAGACGGGATCTATGCCCGCTGGTCTCCTAGCATAAACGAAGTCGCAACCGGGGGGCTCTTCCTGCCGACCGAACGTACCGAGCACCCCAGAAAGCTCGCAACCAGGACCTGGGCGACCGGGAGCCCGACGAGGTCACCGAGCTCAAAATTCTCACACAAAAAGAGCGCAAAGAGCTCACACCACAAGACGCCTCCTGAGTCTACCACCCTCCCCCGCCCCTCGCGTATGTATGGGTGTATATATATATACATATATATACATACATGTATACACTGTATATATATAACTATATATGTTATTTATACATATCCTTGCCCACATGTCCAGGCATCATGGTGTAGTGGAATCACACCTGTCTTACACACAGGAGGCCCCCAGATCGAAACTGGGTGATGTCAATTTTCTTATTCAGATCAGGCACAACTGCTCAGAATGGACTATTGCCCGCGGGAGATCCCAGGAATGAAACCTGCTAGAGTCAAAAACACCCCCGATGGTGGAAAGTAAGCTGTTCCTAGTCGAAGGACGGTGGTGACCTGGATAAAGTTGACTCGCGAGCCGACCAGGAATGGAGTTGGGCCGCCGTCAATGCGGTAGATTCCGTTGGATGCTGGTGGTGGATGCGGGACCAAAGCGGTCCACTGAGAAGTTGACTAGGGTGACTAGATGAGGGTGCCCCGAAATACCGGGGAATGCAGGGTTTCGCCAGGTGGCGGCCACGGGTGAAGATATGCCCCCCCTGTCCCACACATCAGACATACATACATGCATACATACATAGGGTCCTAGGAGCTGTGTGTCGTGGCAACGCTATCGCTTTTGTGGTCTCGCCGGTCTATCCCGGGCTCCTGCAGTGGTGATCGGGTTCGTGCGTGGTCCCTTTCCTTTGTACGGCTACTTCTCCCCTGGACCAGCCCAGGAAGGGAGAGGTAAAGGAGGTCAGTTGCTGTGAGGTGGCTGCAAGACGTCTTGCAAGATGTTGGTTTCGAGCTCTCTAAACCTTTCTCTCTTGGAGGTTTTTTGTTGGTTGGTTAGGTGTATCAGGAGCCCTCCCCTACCTGGGCTGCCCTAACCGTCTTTTTCTTTTTTGTTTTTTTCCTTGGGATCCCTTTGTCGTTGGTTGTGTTTTGGGGGGTAGTTTCAGAGAGCCTTTGCCCTAGCTGAGACTTGTGGACTCGCTCTAGCGGGACCGCAGAACCCTTCATGGTGTTTTCACTGCAGCGCCATCCCAGGATAGAGGGGCTGCGTAGTGGCTGCGTAGTGTGTTGGCAGTCTGAGTCGGGGTCGGGAACACACAAGACTAAACGACTTGTGCTGTGTGCTCCCGACCCTTGCGCTGTGTTTCGGCTTCGGCCCCCGGCTCTCGAGGCCCACAGTGTAATCTAAGTCATACATACATACATACATACATACATACATACATACATACATACATACATATACACATTCACCTTGAGCTCCGCCCTTGCTGCCGCTGCCCGCTGGCTGAGGGCCGTAGCGCCCACCGCCAGCGCCAGCAGCACGCTGTCAGCCGCCCGGGCGACCTTGGGGTCGGACATGTCGGTAGTGGAGTCGGCCACACCGCCACTTCCCAAGGAAGCGCCCTTGAGCAGCTGTATCGCCGCAGCCACATCCGCAGGGTCGGGAGCACCCAGCGCGCCCAGCCGACTGGACAGACCCGTGTCCTCATCCCCATCCAAGCCCTGCGTGTGTGCGCGGCAGGTGACTCAGCAACAGATGACAACGGCCAGCAACGGACCGTAACGCCCAGCAACGGATGATGACGGCCAGCAACGGGCAACAAGGGATGATAACGGATCACAACGGCCAGCAACGGACGGATGATAACGGCCAGCAACAGGCAACCCGGATAATAACGGATAGCAACGGCCAGCAAAGGATCGTAACGGCCAGCAACGGGCAACAACGGATGATAACGGCAGGATCAAGTTTCGGGCAAGGGGGGATTTAAATTGCAGAAAACATGTCGTTTGTGGGCCGGGAGGGGGCCGGGAGATTTCGTGCATGTAGGGGTGTCTGTGTGGCGGGAAAGACTGCTAAGGCTGCTCCGGAATCAAAAAACAGCACGTGGAATGCAGGATGATTTGGCGGCTTCATTGCACTGTTACATCAATCAATCAAAAGCAGGACACGTTTATCCTTTAGAGATGGTGAAGTTTTACGCTTAGTGATGTTAGCTCCTTCAATATTTCTGTAAGACTTTTGGATGACAATGTCAACGAAGTCGAAGATAACAAAGTCGAACGGCATTTCATGGCTAGGACAACCGTAAACGAACTGGCTAGAAATAACCTTTTTCCCTAACGGAGAGTTCGGTAATAGAAAGTTGACTTCAGCCACGTCTTTTTTCTAAAACCAAGTAGCTGTCCTAGATCGCTCGCCGCAACTGGACGAGGATTGTCCGTTGAGAACAGTGGAATCCTCGTGAGGTTGGCTTCATTGCTGTTGCATCCCTTCCTAAGACGCAACAGCAATGAAGCCAAACAAATACAGCAAGCAGATAAAACGGCCGAGGCGACGGCACCTGGCGACTGAGTGCATCAGTCATCGGACATGTTAAAGCTCGGCCTCCGGGCCTCAGCTGCGCCACCTTAATCCGTTCGCAACTATATGTGATGCCCCTTTTGGTACGGTTTAGCTCCTTGCGAGGTGGCAGCCAATCCCAGCATACCTCCGGCAGCGCAGCGCCGGCCAAGGCGCCAATGTCCCGCCAAGACACTCGGGAAAGCGTCCGGAGCTTGCTAGCTCCATCCTTCAATAGAATGCCTACAATATTACACAAAATTTCGGCCGGTTTTATGGAAAGTTCCACCCGCACGTCACGAGTAGCACTGACAGGCAATCTTAAAACAGTCAACGCTTACCCTTTACGCTGTCCTTAGGTAGCGGCGAACTCGAACCCCGGTCATAGGCAACGACATCTGCGCAGATAAAGGTGAAGACCATAATTCCAGTCAGGCCCTTGTCACTAGTACTCTGCGGTTCCGCTGCATACCTCTGGCCATTCGAACCGATTTTGGCGAGGCGACGACTTCTTCATCCTTACTGGAGCAGTTTCCCATTAGGGGGCGAAGCCAAGTTGACGGATAGCACGACCAACAAGTCAACCAGCTGCGTCTATCCTCCGATCCTTACAATATCAACAATGTTCAGTCATTTTGCCTTAGTTTGGAAAGCCATCCAGCAGTTTTTGAGCTTTCTCGTCAGACATATAAGTTTGGAATGCTCATATCCCATAGGCAGGAAATGAAATCATGCTTACTTTTAAAGAAAGATGAATGAATTTCAACTTTTCCAGGTTATGTCAAGAAAGGTTGTTGGGCGTCAAAAGTCACGTGCGTTTCTACCCGTTAGAATGATCCATGAGAAAAACACATTGAGCAAAAGGTGATATTGAACACAAAGAATCGTTCTCAACGTTGCTCCCTTCGCTCAGATGTTGTACAGGAATCGCTTTCCGTCCATGCCAACAGACCATCTAATGACCGCCACACAGAATAGCACACGCACACTATCCCACAAAGTGAAGCTGAAGATATGCCATATCATTATCCTTTATGCTGGCAGGTTCACAGATGTCACAGATGAAGACCTCCGCGGTTGAGACCACAGAGAGAGAGAGAGTGATTCAGATAGCTAAGCTTCTGAATCCCCAGACAGCGCATGCCGCAATACTTAAGGAAACAAAACCGCGGACATAAATCACATTACTTCAAACGTAGACAGGTATGCAATATCGCAACGGGATGAAAAGCACATGGCTACGAGGACCCGTACGGCCTAGTCGCGCTCCATTCAAAGTTTTAACCGCTTGGCAGGTGCGTCTCCGGCCACCAACTCGCCATCGCGTTTGAATTTTGCTGCAGTCTTGTTCCTGATATCGTCCAGAGTGTCGTCCTCCCGAGCGTACTCGACCACTAGCCGGCGGCCGTAAAGATGGGTGCCAGCCAACCCTAGGGATGTTCAATAGGTACAACACAACAACAAAAATTCGC
Organism: Volvox carteri f. nagariensis; assembly: GCF_000143455.1. Classification (NCBI taxonomy): domain Eukaryota; kingdom Viridiplantae; phylum Chlorophyta; class Chlorophyceae; order Chlamydomonadales; family Volvocaceae; genus Volvox; species Volvox carteri. The sequence continues at coordinate 1,366,186 of NW_003307576.1, forward strand.
ACAAAGAATAGTACGACGCAAAGATTGGCAAACACAAGTATGGACAGCACCCAGCTCATTAAAAAAAGCTGTTCATGGCAGCAAAAGGTGCTGCGGCTAGCTAGGAGATGTAGCTAGGAGATGTGTGGTCTTTGGGTTTGGTTAACGCGGTGCACCTGCATAGGTGATTCGGTTTCAATAATTCATTGATTTACTCCCGTTGGAAAAAGTGACCGACACACTCGCATATATAACACCGGTGACAATGGCGACAGCAGTAATAGGACCCGCGGGGGAGGGGGAGGTCTGTGGCGCTTTGCTGTGTTTAACAACTCGTGCATGAGGACCTGCAGAGGACTTGCAACAAATAGGAACACGGAACAGACATACAGACATACCTCCCAAGGCATGCGTGCATGCTCGCCCACGTCCCCCTTCCCCCCACACCTGGCAGCAGCTTCAATCGTGTCTGGTTCGTCTTTCCCCCCACACCCACACCCGATACACAAACCCTACCACCCAGCCTGCCATCTGCATGTGCCACCTGCAACTCCACACTAACCCCACTCCACCCCCACGCTGAGCCGAGCAGCCGAGCCAGGCCGCCACACACACACACATACGTACACACACAGCCATACACAGACATACACAGCCATACACATATACACACAGCCATTACCCACAAACCTTCCAGGGCGTTCTTCGCCTCTTGCTTCGTCACAAACTCCACAAACGCAAACCCCCGGTGGCTGCCGTCGAATTTCTTCGGGAGGCGACATGACTTCAAATGTCCGAACGGGTTGAACAGCCCTTGGATGTCCCTGTCAGGGCAGGGCAGGGCAGGGCAGGGCAGGGCAGGGCAGGAGAGGTCAGGGCAGGGCAGGGGAGGGCAGGTCAGGGCAGGGCAGGAGTCGCCGTAAACACGCAGGCGGACGAAAGCGGAAGAGAGAGAGAGAGAGAGAGGGATTAAGAGAGAGAGAAAGAGAGAAAAAAGAAAAAAGGAAGTTACTGGATAAAAAAGGATGTTACTACTCGTGCCCACCGTTCTATACAGCTCCCGAAACGTTCACAACAACGACATGTAAAACGCGATGACTAGTACACGGTACAATACAGTACAACACAGTACAACACAGTATGTAGATGTCTTACTTTTTCGTGGCCTCGAATGCCAAGTTCCGTACAACCAGCTTGGTGCTGCTGCCGTCCTGACCGCCTCCTTTCTTGGCTGAACCACCACCACCACCACCACCGGCCGCCGCCGCCGCCGCCGCCTTGGCGCCCGGGGCTGAAGACCCGGCCCCCGCAGCAGCGGATTTGCGGCCCCTACTTATCTGCAGCACCAGCTTGTGGCCATCCAACACGCTGCCCTGCATGGAGACGAAACCAGCGGTCCGTCGGATTGCATCAACGGGTCACTTTGTCCGTCCGTCAGTTTGTCAAGGAAGGGTATTTTCCGTGTCGTGTCGTGTCGTGTCGTGTCGTGTCGTGTCGTGTCGGTCTTACATGCGTTGATAGACATGAAGGCGCCAAGTTTGGTTCGGTCCGGTCCTAAATAGGCTTTGGTCCGGTCCTAAATAGGCTTTGGTCCGGTCCTAAATAGGCTCGTGAGGGCCCCCAATCGGCCCCGCCTGGTGGGGGACACCCACCCACCTCGACCCTTTAACAACAAAGTGGGTAGGATACCACGACTTCACCAATTTATTGGATCTCCACACGTGTCCAAACAACCCACAACGGCCTGCCCGACGTACACAAGCAGCATCGCAGTCGCCGCTACCTACTGCTTCTTGCCGTAGCCCAGTTGTTGTGAAGCCCAGCACCACCACTCCGCACACACATACCCACACGTACAAACATACAAACATAATACACACATACATACATACATACATACATACATACATACATACATACATACATACATACATACATACATACATACATACATATCCGTACACAGACAAAATCTGCGTGCATGTTTTTGCTCTAGTTGTGACGCTCCTTTGCGTGCTTTCAACAAACGCAAAAAGAATGTGCGACACCCCGCTCGCTGCCACCTCACCTGCAACTTCTTTATGACCGCCGCCGCCACCGCCTCGCTGTCAACTTCCACAAAGCCGTACCCCAGGCTCTGTACTGCCGTACCGCCGCCGCCGTCCTTGCCCGTGCCCGGCACCTTTTTGCGGGCCACCAACGCGCTGTGCAGGGAGCCTCCCGCCGCCGCCACCGCCGCCTCAAAGTGCTTCCGCAGCGGGGTGTCGCCCGTGGAGAAGGCCAAGTTCTTCACGTAAATGGTCCCCAATACGGCAGGGTTGGCGGCGGCATCGCCGTCATCGTCCGCGGCGGCAGTGACAGCCTCCTCGATCTCCGTGGCGGCCTTGGCGTCTGGCGGGCAGGGCGGGGCAGAGGGCAACACAAACCTGGCGGCATGCGGCATGCGTTTCCTACCAAAGATATTCAAAAAGTGTGTGAACTGTAACAGCAGCAGCATTGAGCGTCATGCAGCCTCCTGGCGAGAGCGCACACATACATACATACATACATACATACATGCATGCATGCATATATACATACATGCACACAGCGAGATACGGGTGCCACGACGTGTTCAAATAAAGCCCTTTCCATTTTGCCTCTTGAAGCCCCTCACCTCTCCCCCCTCCAGACGTTTTGTCCGCAGCCTCCGCCCGTTGGTTTGGGGGGTGTTGGTGCTGCTGCTCCTTGGCGGGCGGCGGCGCAGCGAACACGTCTGCCGGCGCCCACTCCAGGTACAACGGCACGTGGTGGTACTTCTTGTACGCCAAGGACCTGGGGGCGCATCCACATCACACGCAATCCACACACGCACAACTTCACTTGCATGCACATGACATGGCATGGCATTACATCGCATGACATGACATGACATGAGGCAGGTGGTGTGCGTAGATGCTGCATCTTGCAAGAGAACAAGCTAACTACCCTCTTCTGCTTCGTCCTCCTCCCTCCTCCTCCTCTTCCTCTTTCTCCTCCTCTTCCTCCACTTCCTCTTTCTCCTCCTCTTCCTTCTCAGTCGACTGGGGCAGCCACCGCAACAACAAAACCCTCTACAGCCAGCCCATCCCGGGCCCCCACCACCACATCCCACCCCAGCCATCTCAATTCCCCCCCCCACCACCACACACACACCATCTCGCTCCATGGCATCCCTCATCCCCCCGAAATCCCAAGAGCCCAATTCATCCTCACTTAAACGCCGCCCTCGCATCCTGCGGCTCGGCAAACTCCACGAGCGCCAAAGCTCTTGCCGGCGGCAACACCAGCCGAGAGACAGGGCCATGCCGCCCAAACAACTCCACAAGTTCGTCGTCGTTGGCGCTATACGGCAAGTTTTTAACGAGCAGTGCCGTACCACTGCGTGCCACGGACCGCGTGGCCGCGGCCTTACCGCTGGCGGCAGCTGCGCGCTCCAACGCTTCCACACAAACGCCTGTGAATTTACGTACGACGTAGTGTACGACACCGAAAGCATCTTGGAGCAAAACCGAGAAAAGAGGATTAATTAAAGAAAACAAATCTTATACAAACCTTGCACACATACCATGGAAGAAGCAATAACCTATAAAAATTAATTATTTTAAAATATTGAAATATTATAAACAAAACTAACACTAAACTAGTCACAAAAATAATTACAATACTAGAGATAGAAGCGACTCATAAAACTAATAACAAAAACCTAATAACAAAAACTCACAATAAAACTTGCCATTAAGCCCTTTTCATACCCTTTTACGCACCCGCCTCAGCGAGCGCTTGCTTGGTCGCCGCAATGACCTGCGCCTCCCCCAGCGCCATCCGTACAGCCACGCTCTCCCCTCCGGCACCCGACGCCGATGGATCGAGTAGCGCCGCCTTGCTGAGCCCGTAGTGCGCCGCCACCGCATCCGCTACCGTATCCGCTCTCATGAACAACGTGTTCCATGCAGACCGATTGCCCGCATCCGCCTTACGCTGCGCCTCGCGCTGGGCCTTGAAGGACGAGATGCCGCCGCCGCCGCCGCCGCCTCCGGCGGCGGCG
>NW_003307576.1:1370280-1385808 GCF_000143455.1 Volvox carteri f. nagariensis
GGCGGCGGCCGCCCCTTCCGCCGCCTCTTCCGCCGCCGCTGCCTGGCCGCTGCCTGGCGGTCTTTTGGCGGGCAAGATGTGCAGCAGCCGTCCCTGGTAGATGGTACCGTCCAGCTGCTTCGCGGCACGTACGGCATCCTCCGGAATCTGGTACTGCACGTACGCCAGCCCTTTGGATCGCTTGGTTTCTCTGCATCAGACGCCGTGTACGGCACAAAGCGTCACGGTAACTCGAGAGGTGAGCGTAAGCGGAGACGGCGACGGGTGCAGGATGTTACCTCTCCCTCTGCCCCATCCGCATGTGCACACGTGCCCCCACCAGTCTCTTACCATCAGTCTCTTCCCATCCCCGCAAAACACATCCACCACATCCCTCCCTCCGAGCATACACCGAGTCCAGCCCATCATCCCATCCCATCCCACCGCCTTCCCAACCCACCCACCTATCAACTACAAGATGCACGGCCTGTAGGTCTCCAAACGACCCAAACAGGTCGCTAAGATCCGCCTCTGTGGCGGTGTAAGCCAGATTTCGAACAAACAGCCGATCCGTCTCCAGTAGATCCTCCTCATCCGCCTCCGCGTCAGACTGCGGCGGCGGCAGCGGCAGCGGCGGCGGCGGCAGCGGCACTGCTGCCGCGGCCATGTCAACGTCGCCGCCAACGTCACGAACGCCCCGACCGTCATCATCGCTGCCGCCATCGCCATTCTTCTCACCCACGCGGCTGCGGACGTGCTTCCCCGTCGGCGTCGCGGCAGCGCACTTCTTGCCAACCTTCTTGGCGGCGGCGGCTGCTGCTGCTGCTGCTGCTGCTCCGCATCGCGGCGAAGTGCCGACGCCAGTCTGGTCACCCCGCGCCGCCGCTTCCGCCGCCTTGCCATTACCATCTTCACCGTCGTCGCTACCGTCATCCTCACTCTCATCCCAACGACGCATCCTCGATCTGAGGTAATCCAGGTCAGATACCGCCTCGTTGACCACCAGCTCGTCCAGCCCCCGACCCACCCGCCCCCTCCAACCAGCCCCAACCGCGTCCCCATCCTCTCCCCCATCATCATCATCGTCGTCTTCGCTGCCTGATGCCATCTTCGCATCCTTCTCTTCGTCGTCGTCGCTGCGAACGCCGCCGCCGCCGCCGCCGCGCCGCACGCCCGCCACCGCATCCGTCCAATCCTGATACTGGTCCTCCTCCTCCCCCGCGTCGCCGTCGCCCTGATCAAAGAGCTTGCTGACATCAGCGGCCGCGGCGGGGGCCCGCTTGAGCTTTGGCTGGTCCGCAGCGGCGGCCGTCTGCCGCTCCTCGGGCATCTCGTCGTTAGCCCAAATTCGCGCTTTCGACCGAGGCTGCATCAGCGCCAGGAACTCTCGGAGCTTGGGATCCTCTGTCAGGGTTTTAGAGTTTTTTTTAAATTGGATTTTAAAAAAACGATTTTTAGGCTTCAAAAATCGTTTATTAAGAGATACAAAGCTGGAAGCCTGGAAGGGAAGATCAACCTGAAGGACCAACCATTTTAATATATTTTAATGATGATATTAATCGAATATTTATATTAATTTTGATTTTATTTTTACAATGATGTTGGGCGAGACAGCGGAGGAAGCTGAAGCGAGTGGGTCAAGGTGTTAAGAGGACCTCAGGGAGGTTGGAGTGGGGGCCCCTCTGGGGGAACAGTGAGACAGCGCAAGGTGGGACAGACCCGCAGCAAGAGCCACCGCCACCGCCACCACCATCAGCAGGCCCCGGCGGGCCATCATGCTGCCAGTCGCCTATTCCCCCCGGAGGAGAGTGGCGGAGGATGGTGGCATCAAACGCAAGGAAATGAGGAATGAAGTGGCCAAAGTGGCATCAGGGAGGGGGGGGGGCGATATGGAGGTAGGAGCCCTACACCAGCTGGAAAATTACGTGTGTACATCTGTGTGCGCGAAGGGGGGAAGGGGGGAAATACGGGGGGGAACCAAATATCAACAAATCCAACTGCCGACGGGGTGCAGAGGGAGGGGTTGTATTGTACAGGCGGCAACGTCAATCAACCTACACGACCATACACACCGTGTGTGCTCTTTCCACGCTCTGTGTGCTCTCTCCCACCCGCCCGCCGGCGGCGCTACAAAGCTGAAGCTCTACCGCTGCTGTTGCTCCTGCTGTTGCTGCTGCTGCTGCTTCTGCCCCCTGGTACGCCTTCATAGCCACAACCACAACCCCAGCCAGGAAAATACGGGCACGCACCTTCCTCAGGCAGCAGCTCGCCTTTCCTGCCGTTTTCGGCACCCAGATGCCCCCCAGCAGCAGCAGCAACAGCAGCAGCACCACCACCACCACCGTCTTCAGCTTTGCCATTAGCTGCGCCAGGTCGGGCGGCGCCGGCCGGCGTCGTCAGTTTGCGGTTCGCGGTGGTTCCGGAGGTGTGTTTGCTCCAGGCTCGGGGTAGCTGTTCATCACCAACCTTGCGGGCAAACTGCACCAAGCGATAGAATCGAAACAGCAGCGCACGTCAGGGAGACGACCCAAATGGTTTATGTTATCGGCCACCGAACCATCCTCTGTCCTGTGCCGTCCTGCCATGGGTGCCTCGCCGGGCGCGTGTTCAAAAGGAGTTACTTTTGTAACCATGAGAGCGGGAAGTAACCCGGGGAGACACCCGCGCTGCCTTACCTCCACCGCGAGCTTTGCAGTGTCCATGTATGACCTGTTATAATAGCGCAGGGCCGCCGCGGCTTCATCCACAGACTTGAAGCCGATGAACCCCAGCTGGCGCGAGCGTCCATCCCTGTGCACCGGCAACGATTCAGATAGCACGATGTGTCAAGACGTCTCGACGCTAAGCGCGATGGTTTCGCGTACACCCAAGCAGCAAGCTGTGTGTTGACGCTACGCCGCCGACAGGAGGACTCACTTCGTGCGTAGGACCTTGACGTCGGTCACCTCCCCTTTTGCGCTGAAAAATTCTTTTAAGCGTGCCTCGTCGACATACTTTGGAATGTTCTTAACGCAAAGGCGCGAGGACGGAGGCACCTCAGGTGCCGGCGCCTCGTCCGGTGGCATGTTTCGAAATTTGTTATTGGCTGTAAGTCCAATAAAATTACAATTACCAGCTTAACTGCTCAATTTTATCCGATAAGTTACTTCTGTTGTAATAAGAAGTTTTCCGGACGTTGTACAACATGGACAGAATACATTTGGGTTTTGCAGTCAATCCTGTTACTGAAGACGCGACGGAATATTAAGCCACTGTAGCTAAAAGTGCGCTCTTCATTGAAGCTGATCGAACAAAGATGGGCGGGAGAGGCTTCGTTGGCGGTGGTGTAGGATTCGGTAAGACAATTTTGCAAGCCATAAAGAGGTTTCAAATTCCTCACTTTTATCACCGCATGCCACCTATACGGCTGAGCATAACCGCTCTGTACCCATGCCCTTCCAATCGCCTCCTTAAAGGCTTTGGTGCAGGCTGTGGCTTCGGGATAGGTTACGGTTTCGGCGGCGGTCCTACTGGAATTGGTGGCCTTGGAGCAGGTAAGCACGCTCGCGCGCTTGTCGCTAGCCGTGCGCCCTCGCCACTCTTCAACACGCAGACCTGCCCTTTCCTTAGATCCCTTACGTAGCTGCTCCATCTCTATCCCTCCAGTCCGCCCGCCTCTCCCAGTCAGACAAATCCTTCCTCATGTGCACCGATGCGAATTGCATCATCATGCGCTGCTCACACACATCGCATTCAACCAAAAACCCACATCAACCCTCCACCCAACACGCTCCGCCTGGCTGATCTACGACAGAACTCTCGCCACTCCTTCCCTCCCCATACCATCCAATCCCTCGTCACCTTTACCATCCAAGTTCTCATCCTCTCTATCCTCATCAACTTATTCAATTTCCCGCAGGAGGCGGTTGCGGTGTGGGTGTTGGTCTGGGCTGGGGCTATGGAGCTGCCTGGGGCTCCAACTACATCGTCATCGATCCAGGTGGGCTGTTTGAAAAAACATTTCAATTTGAATTTGAATCGTGACAAAGAGAGAGCTGATGGGCTGATTGGGGCGTATAAAAACTCCTGGGGGAGGATGGCATGAAGTGAACCGAAATGGGTTTGGCCGGGTTGTGGTGCAGGGCAGGGCAGGGCAAGGCAAGGTCCCTTTTCTCTTACTTTTCCCTCCTCCCTCCTCCTCGACCCTTTTTCGGTCGCCTTTCGGTTGCCTCTTTCCTTCCTGCGCCGCCAACCCGCTCCCTGCGCCTAACCAAGCCCCATCCCAAACTCGTTCCCTCTCCTCCACCCGCCCAACCTAATTAAACTAGAGTTCGAGGAGTCCAGAGTTGATAAGCGGCCTCAGTGGCTCAGACAATTGACGACTCAGGTGCAGGCGCTCAAGTTTGACCGTCCTAGGGTAGATGGGTAGATAGGGAGGAAGGTGGTTGTGTGTGGGGGGGGAAGATAAGAAGTGGAGCAGGTGGCGTGGAGGTCCAGGTTGGTTTGTCGGGGTCCAGGGGGGTTGCGATAAGGCTAGCGGACGGCTTGCGGACGGTTGGGGAGGTAAGCTACAGCGTGTCGGGCGGTGCCGGCGGTGTTGGCAGCAGCAGCAGCAGCAGCAGCGGCAGCTCGTTGGGGTGGTGCGGCTGTGGCGACAGGCTATGGGGTTTGATGGCGGTGTGGCGGAGCCTGAGGCGACGACCTCGCGATGGATAGGAGGAGTGACAAAACAGGACGTGTATTTCCGCCGCCTGGTTTCCCGCCTGTTGTTGGTCTGATCGAGATGGGAATATTATGGGGGAACATGACCCCATCCCCCCGCATTAGTGTTTTCCTCCCCCTCGGGGGTCCCCGCCGGTGGTCATGTCACCCGTAAGGCTCACCGCAAGGGGTGATGAGATTAGAGGACGTTCGCTGTCACGTGTCGTCACGTGGTGGTGTGTTTTCCGCCGCCGCGCCATCCCTTCCCTACCCCCAACCCCAACCCCAGAGGTTGCACTCACCACCCTCTCTCTGCATCCACATACCCCTCTATGTGTGTCCCGTCGTTGTGTTATCTCGATATTGACGAGAGATCCGCCGATAAAAAGTTTCGTATTATCGTTGGTTGCAACGGTGCGCATGAGGGTAAGAAGGAGAGCAGATGATACAACCATGACACGGCGATCTTTGGCGATCGTGTTAGGTGGAACGATCAACCGGCAACGACAAACAACCGACGACAACGACGTAACCAACCAACCAACCCACCAACCGAACAAACGAATGGTCACAGCGTGCAATTGGCTTAACAACCTAGATGGATTGTTAGTGGGCTATGCTAAATTACACATAATTTATAGTGTACCGGAAGTGTTGGAGGGCATGGGGTGGGCTCACAACATTAACAGCAATGTAACCTTCAGTTCTACTCTTGCTTCTACCCGCAGTAGTCGGGGCCTCAAATCCATGGTACATGCAACTAGGCGAAAACGAGACGTGTTTTGACGTACAGGGGGGCCTGCGGGCGCTTTCACCTCCTCACCGTTCATTTCCAGTAGTACGGAGGGGCCTTCTTACAACTGACTGTCAAGGACTTGAAATTATATGTAGTGACATGCCGTAATACATACGTACACATACGTACACACATACATACGTATGTACATACATACATACATACATACACCAGAATGAGGAATGTGGTTCACATTCTTTCCACCACTTCCTTTCCACTTTCCCGCGACTCAACTCAACCCTCCGTAGAGAAGACACGCTCGAGAAGTAACAATAAGCACGAATATATTCACCCATAGCGCCCGCCAAACCGCGGGAGTGACGTCCACTTAGACGTGTGTGAATCCGCGCGCGCGTGTGTGTTTTGTCCCCTGTCCTAGTTTAGACGTGGGTGTAGTGTGACGTCGCGTGGGATGCCGTGCGTGTGTGTGTGTACGATATCACATCCGGCCCCCGGCCCAGCCCCCCTTGACCCCTTGCGATAGTCGTACCTCCCGCAGATAACCGTACCCGTCGTACTCGCGCTCCAAAACCGACACGCTGCCCTCCCGCCAAAGCCACGCCATCCCCAAACACAGTCCCCGAGGGTATGTCCGCGAGCTCTCCAATCCATTTCCGTTACCGTTACCGTTGGTGCTCGCTCCGCCGCCGCCGCGATCCGACTCAGATCCAGATCCCCCGGATTCGGAATCCAAATCCAGATCCACAGGCACGTAATTATCCACCATGCGCAGGCTGAGTACGACACCCCCTGGTAGCCAGAAGCAGCCGCCGTCATCTCCGGACGGGGGTAGGGCAGAGGTATCCCACAGCTGCTGTTCTTCCGTACTGCTGTATACCCACACCACTTGCTCCTCGCCTGTGGGGACGTTTGAAATCGTTGGGCAGGGGGTGGGGAGTGGCAAAGCCTCCTTAATGATAATATTTGGTGGGGAGTTCTAGGAGGATGAAACCCTTCCGTACACCCGTACAAGACCCAACCCAAATGCGAATCAACGGGGTGAGAGAATCAATGGCAAAAGACATGGGAGGGGAAAACACACACCGGGATAAGCACGTCTGTCCCGACGGACAGACAGACAGACAGATGAGCAAAACAAAGAGAAAAATTCGGACAAACAGAAGCCGGCGTGGTGTACTTAGTGGCAGCGGTGAGCAAGAGACCGAGTTTAGAGGTTTGTCCCGGACGACACACATACACACATACATACATACACACACAGCACATCTACACACGCACCCGAGCGGGGGTCCACCTCATCCACACTTGTGGCACACGTCGTGAAGACGTTCCAAGAGCCCTACAGAGCAGCAGGAGGGAGCGGTTGGGGGGGGGAAAGACGAACCGCAAACGAGTGAAGCTGCTGGTTGGGGGAGGCGGCAGGGGGGAGGAGGAGGAGTCGTGATGTGGGAGAAGGATAAAGTCCAACAGAGGGCAGGAAGCGCAAGAAGCAAAACACGCAAGACTGGATAGGACACAGAGTGGGTTGAGAGCGGAGAAAATGCAAACAAACGGAGTTTCCGGCACAAACACCGCGGACGTGTCACAGATCCTCCTTTCCAAACCCCAGCCCAGAATCCTGTCGCCTTCCCCCCTCCCACTCACCCCCCCTTACCGCTCCCCCTATCCCCCCCCATCCCTTTCACACCTGGAGCTGTACGGGTGTGGGCCGGGGCAGTGCCGTACAGGGTTTCTCTAGAATCTTAACCTGGCTGGGCGGGGAGACCGCGCTTGCAGGACCCACCCACTCCTCCGTGAATAACAGTATGCGGAGGACCTGGGGCAGGGGGGCGAGGATGGGGGAATCAATAAATGACGAACCACTGGCGACTGCGATAGTCCAGGGAGGATACGGATACGGACAGTCCAGGGTTTGGAGGGGGGAAGGATTAGTATGAGTGAGGTGGGGAAGGCAATCTGGGGAGCAGCCCGGGTTGGGTATAGACATGGATGGATACAGATTGGGGGGAAATGCAAGGGAAGGGGGGGGGAAGACGAACCACGAAGAGTGAAGCTCCTGCTGGAGGGGGGGCGGGGGGAAGGCAGGACGGGGAGGAAAACACATGCCTGACTTTTATAACTGCACAAAAAGGAAAAAGATACACAAGGTTTTATTTTTATAGAAAAAGAATCGCAAACACATAATATGAATAAATAAAAAAGGAATATATACTCCGCGCGCACACTACCTCCACGTCCACTTCGCCGTTCTCGAGCTGTCCAATCCTCAGCGTCAACTTGAGGCGCATACGACTGCGGCTGCCCCAGTCCACCAGACACTGCTCGAACACGCTGGTAGACGTGGGCAGCAGCGTGGCGTCAGAAGAATCTGAGGGGATATTTTTGGGGGGAATGGGGAAGGAGGAAATACTCTTTTTTTGGGTGGTGTGGGAGAACGGGCTTTGGGTGTTCGGGATCAGGAGCGGGAAGGGACAGATATCTCCCGCCAAATTTGACATCAAACCAGCAGCCCCGGCAAAAGTTTTGTTTGAATAATAATTATAATAGCAGCTGGACCAGCTAGCTATAAAGATGTTGTGTTGTTGTTGGAACCTAAGTATTCCAATTTCAGTTTATTTTTCAGCAGCGGATATTCAAAAAGTTGATTGCAGGCGGCAGCGGCAGCGGTCGGCATGTGTGGGGGAAGAGGAGGGTGGGCGGGAAGAGGCAGGGTTGGCACTGCCGCCACACGGGAGCCAGAGCCGCGAACAGGCAGGTAACGGAACCCAGCAATCTGTAAAACACACACACACATACACATACATACGGACACACACACGCACACACACAAGAAGAGGCGGTCAAGGAGGATGGGTACGTAAACAACACGGTGCAGGTGAAACAGCTGTCGGGCCAAGGGGCCCTGGGCACCAATCTTGTAACGCAATCCGTCTGCCTTTACTGCTCTCCAGCGCTGTTTCCCCTGCCTAGTCCAGCATCCCGCCCGCGTCCCTCTTAAACCTCCTCCCCCCCAGATACACACATTTCACTTCATTTCACATCGCACACAACCCACCTTCCTCATCCCCATCCGCGTCGTCGTCCTCATCATCATCACCATCATCATCACCGCCACTATTGTTGTTCATCCCGTATGTCGCGGCTGCACCGCGGCTTGCCGCCGCCGCCGCCGCCGCCGCGCTTTTTGCCTTCGCGGCCCCGCCCAGCGACGCAGATGTGCTGGCGGCGGCGCCGCTGCGAGCCCGCGCGGCCGCCGCCGCTACATCATCATCCGCCTGATCGTCTTCACTTAGGCCCATTATCGTATCACTGTTCACCAGCTTTATGGGTTGCTGACCTGTAGGGGTGGGGAGGGGACAAAAACGGAAAAAGACAGAATTAACTTAGGGTTTAGGGAATTAGCTTAATAGTACGTGTAGTACATGGGCCGTACGAGAGTACGACCCCAATGACCTGAAGAAACAGAATTCCTAAAAACCCTAAAACAATAACAGAAACCCATTTTTTGTATTTCTAAGGGATACATAAAATGATGGGACATCGTGTCAAATGTTCTTCCGTCTTACAGTGCATCGAGAAGAACATTTTGAATTTTGAATTTGAACTCCTCCCGTGATGGCGGGAGGCGATCGAAAAGCCCAGAACAAAAGCTGTCAGGTATGAGTACGAGGTAGGGCCCATCAGGGGGAGCAGGTGTCACCCACCGATATACTCGGGGCCCGCGGAATAGTTGCCGCCATCGAACACCACGACACCGTCGGAATTGAACGTCAAAGCTTCTACGTCCACATCCTCCTCCTCCTCTTCGTCCAAGATGTCGTACACCATCCCAGCCCCCGACGCTGACGGCTCTCCATCCGTGGCGCCGGCGTCGACTGGGGTTGCCGCAGCGGCAGCCGCTGCCGGGGGCCGCAGCCGCAAGTCCGACAGGGCTGCCAGTTTGGTGCATCTACAAATTCCAAATTCCAAAATTAAAATATAAGTTTTTGAGTTATAAACTTTGAATTCAAATTTTTTATTTAAAAAGTGCCAAGAAGATGTCATTATATTTTCAGGTTTCCTTCTTACCGGCCGATTTTGCGGACGAGCAGGTCGGCTTCGTGAGCCAGAGCGCCGGCAAAGTCCTTCTCCGCCTCCAGGGATGTCACCCTCGCAGCAGCGGCTTTTTCATCATGGCCTGCTCCTGCTCCTGCTGCTGCCTTCCCCGCCGGCACATGCTCCCCATCCCCATTCACATCCTGTACGACAGGATATTTGACGCGCTGCTCCAGAGCCCGAGTGTAAACCAGAGTGATGTACTTTCCTCGCTCGTCCATCCATGCTGGCTCGGGTTTGCCTGTTTAGGCAAGTGCGGTGAAGTGCGATGGTAACCAGACAAAACTAGGGATGCCTAGATAGACAGGTGAGAGCTTAATTAGGCAGGCGAATAAATAGGCACGTAGATCGTCAAAACGGACACACTGTCTGCTTGGCCTCCGGGCAGTTGGGTGTTGGCGGAGGGGCTGAAGGATATGCTGCTGAGCAGTCCACCGCCAACCCACGACGCGCCCTACACATGTATGTATGTATGTTGTTACAGGGTGGTATAGCTTCACCAGCGGCCCACTTTCCCGAGGCAGTTCCCTGCTCTCCCCTGCGAGAGGGGCACCCTAATCCGTTCACCCCATCAACCTCAGAATGTATTCGTTGGGTTCGGCAACTCACCACCAGCATCCAACCAAATCTAGCGGATCAACGGCGCATCTACATAGTTCCTGGTTAGCTCGCAAGTTGATTTTATCACGTCCTACATCGTCCTTATGATGGGGGGCCACCTCCCATTTCAACACTCCTCAAACACCCAAGGAGCCGGCAGGCGGATTTGAACCCGGGTCGGCCGGGAGCAGAAGTCAGGCCTTAACCTCTGCCAGCCGCCTACACATGTATGTATGTATGTATGTATGTATGTATGTATGTATGTATGTATGTATGTATGTATGTATGTATGTATGTATGTATGTATGTATGTATGTATGTATGTATGTATGTACACACGCTTTGGCGAAACGGAGAAGGAAAGGGGGGAGAGAGGACGGGCGGTAGAATGTGTGCGCTGCACTCTGAAGGGAAATTGAGGCTGCGGCCCCTCACCTTCCCACGGTGTGTATGCCCCGTACTGGCCCACCCACTGCCCCTCCAGATGGGAGCAAAAGGTGCTCCACCTGCGGTACATCACACGACACAAACACACGCACATACATGCATACATACGTCCGTTAGGCACGATGCCCACCACGCCATGCCACATGTCCGCCATGCCGTGCGTGTGTGTTTTGTTTGTACGACGATCCCACAACTCCTCCGCGCTTCCAAGCCGCCAGCCAGCCAACACACAAACATCATTCTTCGACATCATCGAAGTTATACCGCACATTGAACCTGGTTTTCAAAACCCCCGTCTGGATTACCCCTTCTGGAACCCTAAGTTGGAACGCCTAATATGCGCGATCAGGTAATTTTAAACAGAAAGGCCGGAGCCCACCCCGGGGGCCCCCCCGCGCGTCACCTGGGTTCCGGAGCCGCCTCCGGTGGGCTGAGTTCGTCCTGGGGTTCGGGGTGCAGGAGCGGAAATCAGGGCAAGATGAGTGCAGTAGCAGCAGCAGCAGCAGCAGCGACAGCAGCAGCAGTAGCAGCAGTAGCGGGGCGGGATTGCTAAGCCAAGGCCCTCTGAGTTCCTGTACGACCCAAAAGTACGAAGCAGTGCGAGGTGGCGGCCTAGTTGCTGGCCGGCCCGCGTGTAGATCAAAATGCGCCAATTCCCCAAACGTGCAACTCCGGCATGGATGGTATGACCCGTGGGTCGGTTGAAGCACTTCCCGGCAGGCCCCAACCCACTCACCAGCAGCGTCACGTTAATGGGATCTGTAATGGTGGTCTCCGAAGGGGGAGGTGGCGGCGCCGCCGCCGCCAGGCGAGAAGCTAGCCGGCCCGCGCCGGCGGCTGACCCAACACCCGCAAGGCCGGTTGTGCCGCCCGCTCCGAAACTGCCACCGGCACTCCTTGAGGGCCTGGCGGGCTTTCCTTGCCGTACGGGCGTGTCCTTGTCCTTCCATGGGTTGTCGCTGCCTGTGGTTGAAGAGCCTGTGCCGCTGCCGCTGCCGCTGCCACTGCCGGGCCTTTTCCCACCGACACCGCTGCTGCCGTTCCCTGCGCTGCCGCCGTTGCCATCGCTCTTGCCGCCACCACGTTTGGGTCCGCCAGAGGACCACGGTGAAGATGCCTTCTTGGCGGCGTGGACTGAGGGAAAGTGGTTTAAACATGTAAATGGAGGGAGGGCGCGTAGGGAAAGCTTGAAGCGGGGCTGAGGTCGTTGCCAGAAGCTAAAAAGGTAAACTTTGCCTGCTAACCTCCTGCAGTGAGCGCATGCTAGAGCTATAAGTTGAACGGAACGCAAGCCGCAGGATCGCGCACCTCTGAGTCCTCGCTGTCGGACGCCGGCTCGATGTGTGGCTGTTAAGCCCATCGGGGGCCGTTTAAAATTGCTGGCAGCCATGAAAGTCAAATTGCGCGCACACGTTAGCATAGATTGCCCATATGTAGAGTTTTAGCCAAATAAGCCTGACCGGTACGTGTCGTACAGCCTTCCGATGTCCAACAGCTTAGCCGTAGGAATGTTTCACTAACTTTTGTGCAGGTTAGAAGGATTTAAATAATTTTATTGACTGCCTTCATTTCAGTGCTCGCGTTAGACACCCCTGGTAAAGTGCATCAATTTCGCTGTAACCAAAGGCACCATCATCACTCTGACAACTTTTGATCGTTCTTCCTAAGGTAGCTTCTGCTCTTGGTACAAAGCGTATGCAGAGAGAACGCGAAATATAAACAACGAGGAGGAGTCCTTACGCCGTATCTCTTACTCATGTTTTTTTCCCGTTGCCTCTTCGTCGTATACAAAGTAAGCAAATCAAGCAGCGCATTAGTCTGCCTCGCCGGGACAAGGGCCGGGTCCACCGCAGGCTTCAGGAACCTCCGGGGCCTTATGCTATGCGCGTGTCAATGAGCTCTCGCTCTGCGGGCTCCCTGTTAGTAACGCTTTTCTTGTCTTGGCGCTTGGCCTTGGCACTTATCCCATAGGGCTCCCCATTATTGATCCCGGCTCAACCTTTACAAACTTCCTTCCCAACTTCCGCTGAACCTGCTCTCCTACGCGCCTGCAGACCAGCGGCGGAAAGGCATGGAACCCAACTGGAGAGCTGCGTCCCCTATCGCCATGCCAAATACGTACTCGGAAAAAGAACCTGGGTATCGCCATGAAGAACATGTCTGTCCTTAAAATGGCGGCGGCAAGGCAGCCTGCAGTGCCCGTCCGGCTGTACAAACCCCTGAACTTCACCAAGATGGTTTGGCTGAAGAAGAAACTCGACGAGGCGCGTCAGTCCTTGTCCGCAAGTGGGGAAGATCAGACGCTGCAGAAGAAGGTCCGGGAATTGCTGCCGGTCCTTAGGTCTTCGGATCAGCAGCCGGGCTCGTTGCTGCCGCCCGCTGCCCGTGCGGCGCTTGCCCAGGACGGACCGTTATGACTGTAGGGTTTATGCTCATTTTAGACCTCTCGGGTTCAGGCCATCCCGCAATGCCGTCGGGTTGTTGGACGCCAGGCAAGTTCGTTGGACGAGATCAGTATGTGCTATTTTAGTACAAAGTTAATAATGATGATAAGGAGGGCTGAAAGTCATGGGGTGGACGACACGTGTGTCTGGACGTTGCTAGATGTTATTTTTCTGCCGGAGCTTGGGAATTAGAGATTAGAAGACGTTGAACTTCTCCGGTGTTCCGAAAGTTATCTTCGCCTTGTGCTATCTTGATCGCTTTCGGTCAAAGAGCCGAGCAGCGGCGCGACTTGATTACATAGCAAATCTTGCACATGCCGCAAACCCCGACAACGGATGAAACTGAGTTGTTCCGCAGCTTATATCGACAGCATAGGGCAACTGAAATTCACCAACATGGTGGCTTACACGATGTATATGCACAGGAAAAGTATTGGATGCCTACCCGCATGGGGGTTCGGTTGAAAGTCCAAATTGGGGCGCTATTTATCAAACAAACAGCTCGCCAGAAAGCAAGAGTGTATGCGTCACTACATTGGAGATCATGAGCAAGGAATCTTAGGTGCACCCCCTTATTACGCCCAGTCCTATTCGTCATTTATGAACCGGTCACCATGCCTAGTCTCAGGAACGCGCAATAGGAACGCTGCTTCCAGAACGCTGTCTTGCATAAGAAGCACATCAAATATCATTATACCTTTCAAAAGCACAAGCTGCTTCAGTAACAATCCCGGATGTACCGCAGTTAACTAACAGTCAAACAAAAATGGTGGCGACGAGTTTAATCAGCCGAAAATTTACTCTTGGTAACCAGCAGCAAAGACCGTCAGGGCATTGAGCGTGGCTGTAATGATTGCACCCGCCACGGCAGTCTTGGAGCGGTCGCGGAGGGTCTCGGACTGGAAGAGATTCACTTCAAGGATGTTCAGGAAAGAGTCTACAGAAACAGCAGTAACAGAAAACAAAAGTTCAGCAAGGGAAATGCAGTGTCCACGTTTGTCCATGGATTCGTCGACATACTTACTGGAGGTGTAAATGAAGAGCAGGGTGCCAATGACAAAAAGGCCCATCACAGAGCCCTTGAGGCAAGACAGCTTGCCTTCGACCAACACAGCGTAAAGGCCAATGGCGGCAATGACATACTCGAAGCTAACGATGAACCAGTAGACTGCAATGGAAAAAGAGAACACGTTTGCATATAGGATACAATATAGACTTGTAGTTGTCCATTAGATACAGGGAAGACGTTAAAGCAGACAGTGATGCGTTGGCAGTCCCGGTCAAAGACACCGAAACTTCGGTCCACGCCAATAGCGCTGAACTGCTACACTCACAGCGATAAATCTTCTTGCAGGTCAGGGTGGTTGCGCTGAAGCCCGTGACACCCGTAAGGAGGTTGGTGTTTCCCGCATAGACCCCGTCGTCGTGGCACTCGTTTTGCAGAGAGGCCAGACCTCCCAAAAAGACGGTCGACGCCGCAACGGCGAGAGTAAGTAGAGTGAAAAGAATGCTGTTATACTTGATCCCAAAGCCGGCCTTGCAGTTAAAGTCGAACTTGATTTGGCACATTCTCAGGGAGCGTCAGTCAGAGGACACGTAAAGTTAAGTCAAACTGATAACGTCGTTTGTTAAATGTTGCAGAATAAGAAGCGTATGAAGTGCTCCCGTGATTTATTAACATTTACCTAAATGGGATCCAGATCGTACAAATGACTTTTAAAGGCCATTTGACGGCGCTTTGTAATACTGGATTCACATGCTACGTTACGTTGCGAAAACTTTTAGGTAAAAGTGGCCCTGAGAAAGTCACCCAGTTCACACGGGACATTACGACGACGTTGTATTCGTTGGCGCGAGCTGTGTAAAACCATCTCCATTTTATGTCTTTCAATGGCCAAAACTTCAGAAGATCCCCTTAGAATTGCAATATATATTTGAAGGGTGATTGGCAGCCCTGCCTACTGCAATGGCACTGCATCCCGCGCGAGCCGCGATGGCGTTTGCCCTAGCGGTCGCGCTGGATGAAATTTTTGATAATCTTGAAGATATGTTCAATGCTCAGTGGCAGAGATTGAGCGTGTGGGCCGACGCGGCGCGGCCCATGCCGCCGGAAGTGCGGCCGACTTGCCGTTTCGCGGGTGGCTTCAGCCCTGATACTACAATGGGTTACATATTGGCTATGTAAGCGGTCGTGAGCGGTCGAGCAACACGAGCGGCGTTGTCCTTGTTCATTTTTATAATATAAGGCAGCGGTGTGACTAGAAATTCAGTCGGAGTGCAAAGCGCGCACAATTTGTCAAGTATGTGGTCTTTATAAGCGATTGGGCTTGGCCGTTTGTTATAACTCGCGAAATTGGCGACGCATTTCAAGTAACGGTACGAGGGGTCAGCGTTTGACGAAATTGAACCCCCCCCCTGGTCACTTTAGACTTTTCGTCCACTTTACCGGTAACGTACCGTTACCACGTCCGAACCGACCACTTTTTCCAAAAAGTTTCAACGTAACGTAGCATGTGAACTGGCTAT
>NW_003307576.1:1385875-1421171 GCF_000143455.1 Volvox carteri f. nagariensis
TCGCGGCGTTGTCTTTCCGTTTACGGGATTCGCTAACTGAACCGGATAAACACAAATACATACGTTAGAACGTTACCGCGTTTCAAATCTTGTCATTTCGCAGCTCGCTATCTTGTTGGCAAGGCCGGCGGTAAGGGCCTCACGCTGAAGTTCTTAAACGTTCTGCAACGCCCTCACTTCGTAAGCTATTCATCATGTTTGTTTGACAGTACATATATATCAAGCACCGTGCATACGGCTATTTCAATCTCTTCAGCAACATTGTTATGGCACCAATAATTCTTTAGTTGTCGTAGGAGCGAAAGTTGCGATCATTACGACGAAATCCTACTTCCCTCTGTTGTGGTATCGAGCCCCACTTGGCCAATGATATCACAGCAAAGCTATCGCATCCCGTTTGATTATGATATTTGTGGCGGGACACACTTACAAATGTCAGGAGAGAGCGATGGTCGCGCTTTTATCGGCTGCCCACCCGGCGCAAATTCTAACTGAGGCACATCCGTGAACCGCTGGGAATGAACATTCCGCGACTACCCGTCTACCTAACTGTACTTACCCTAGTGCCTCCCCTGCCAGTTCCTCAGCAGCAGTTACGTGTTATTGTAGCTGATACCCGCTATACTTTACGGGCTGGCCGATTAAGGCCCTAAGGCCTACCCTAGAATTGTCTATCTACCGACCGGATAGACATGACTGGTATTTGCGCTTCCTTCCCCCACGCTTCGGGCTTACGAGCGCGACGTAAACAAGAAACTGAAAAAAAAACATGCATGCGATGCTCGACCGGCAAGCACTATATTTTCCAATCGCATCTGTCAGGTCAGCAGCCTACTTGTCGACGGAGGTCTGATAATTCTCAAAGATCAAAGAACGCAATTTATCTTTTGCAGCAGTTTGTAAACGAACTAAAATTGGATCGGGGTCGCCATTTTACACGCACGCATGGTACGCATGGAATTGCTCGCAGGCAAGATTTGAGCGAAGTTACAGGCTTTAAACAAAAAAAAGTAGTGGAGGACTCGAGATTACGGAGGTAAAGCGGCAGTATTTAAGGAAACATTCTTCTGAAATGTCATATGCTTATGGGATCCGGCACGACGCCATTGGGCACATGGGATCCGGCACGACGCCATTTTGCGGTCAATATCCGACAGGATTTCATCGTTCAGGGAACATACTTACCACATAATACCACATAGCGCATGAAGGACATACAGCTTCCCTGTTCTCATAAGCTACCAACGTTTTCGTACACCACAGCAGGAAGTCACGTTTCCTCTGTTGGGGATAGTCGTCTGTAACCTCTGGTCCTGCCCAACAGCGCACTGTCTGTCGGCCATTAAGGATGGCTCCCGACTGTCTCCTCCACTGACTGGCCCATCCAGTATTAACAACAGGCTCACGCTCACGCAACGCATGTCCTCCACAGCCTTCCTTCGCCAGCCGGCTTCATTCGTGCCATCATACGTCCCCAAAGGAGTTGAGATTGGCGAATTTGTTCGTGTTGTCATGGGCCTGGCCCTGCTGACAGCAGCACCAGCACGCGCGTGATGCAGCCGCTTGACAAGCGCTTGGTTTTTCCCTCAGATAGCCATGCATGGCTGTGTGGGTGCGTGCGCGTATGCTTGCGTCCAGACGCCGGTCACGGTTGAGAGGTGATCAAGTGTGTAAGCAGCCATTCCTGCGTCACTCGTCGTGTGATGTAACCAACTGAAACACCCGAAAAAGCCGTGTAACCCACATGTAACCCAATTCAACAGCACCATGAGACATGCTGTACGATGCCGTACGATAAGCCTGGGTCCCCCCTGTGTACCTCATGATCCAAAGCAGTGCAGGTGTGCGGGCAGTCCTGGACAGCAACGCTGTTGTGATCAGATCGGATCGGATCCATCCCACTGTAACGCCTTCCAGTCGCTCATGCTGCCCGTGCAGACTGCAGTACGTTTGATGGTCTACTATGGTGCTAGGCTATGCCGTTTGCGCAGGTGCGCGGTCTATCCGAGTCCACTATGGTAAAACAATTCACTCAACACCGTAGTAAATCGTGCAAAGTCCTGCGTTCAAGTTGAACGTGCGAAGTGTAAGTTGCGGCGTATGGGACATAAGCAGACATCAGCACGCTCCACTTCACGATTTCGAGAAGGCCCAATTTTTGTCATGGCGGCCCCTAGGGGTAAAGGCTCGCAGGGGTGCTGTCATTCTGTAGGGCACAAATGACGCAGCTGGTCGTTGCGAATCCATTGCCGCCGGACGGCTTGTTGGGCCGCACGGAAGTGAGCTCCCGCTACAAGTGCTCCTATTTCTGTAAGATATCGGTCGCGTCGGCGACCGGATTTCGGGATTTTTCAGGGAGCTTTCGCGCGGCACGAATGGCCCAAATTCAGGGTTGCATAAGCGGTCATGGTCGATGTCACGTTCAGGATTTCCTTCTGCCTGCGATTAGATGAATAGAAAGGGCTCTGGTGCATGTTGGGCGGTCTGATTACTTTTAGCAGGATGTACAATTTCGCGCCTGGTAAGGAGCCCCAGCTTTTCGGTCCATCACTGTTCACTTCTGTCTGTTCACAACACGTGCACGGACAGGGGAGGATCGTCGCAATTCATCATGATTTTAAAGAGTATCGCATGGGAAGATTGCGTTCTTTACAAGAATGGCCGAAGGATTGTCCTCGCGAAGAAAGCGAGGGGCGTTTCCAGCGCTTGGCGCTTCCTGGCGCTTCGAGGTTAATAATGCATGGGAGGTGAGGGACAAGAGGACAACCCCTCTGCCATGCGCGGTTACGGCCAAGTAAGGGTTAGGGCCAATGACTATGGGAACAGGAAATAAAAAATATGTATGCATTAGGACGCATAGGCTTCAACTAGGCAGCTATGCCTTGCGTTGCGAGTTGCCATGTGACCCGAGGGACAGATGTTAATTTCTGCTGTAAATTCAGTATGCTGATAATAGCCACACCTGGTATACAATTTGGATGCGAATTATTTGTCTATATGCACAGATGTCCGAGCAGTTATCGTTTGCACGGCCTGCACGAGAAAAGCATATACGACATTCAGGCGCCGCCATTCTATTGCATTTAAGAGGTTGAAGCCCAATTGAGTTGATACCTATCGCATGCAGCTTATGCATTTTGATAATTTATGGCGCGACTAACGACGACTTGATAGGTGGCGATCCGCAGTTTCCAGTTGCCGCCATGGATCCTGTGCGTTGTTTCCTTCAATGGCGTACTGGGCCAACATGCCCAGGTGTTCGCCGCAGTATCACCGGGGTCGCCCTGCCGTTGGCGGCTAGTGTGGCGGCCGGTCCATCTTGCGTTAGGATAAGACTCGCTTCATGCCGGAATTACATGAAATCTCGCAGATGTTTCCTTATTGTTACTCACGGTGCTAACAGCAGCCTGCCTAAGCACCAGACCTGGCTCGCTCAAGGGCATGCTGATGCGCCTGACTCGCCTTTTCATGAGCTTCACCTGAGTGAAGCGGAGCGAAATGTGAGTTGTGACTGATTACAGTTCACATTCCTGGCACTTCTACAGTGCACATTCCAGCCATAGTTTTCCTAAGTTTAAGCCCAACTTTCTTGCCTCAATTCTTGCACCGTTTGTGCGCAGGTAGGCCGGCGGTGCAATAGGCCGCAGGAATTACTCCTTCCTGATGAGCCCTGATGGACAACAACCCATCGAAACGGTTAACTGGAGCGCAATTTATGAAGACCCTACCAGACCGCTCATCGTCGATCTGGGCTGCGGTGCTGGCCGTTATATCGTGTTAATGGCCCATCGCAAGGGCCGTGGAAATAACTATCTAGGTGTCGACGTACACAAAGCGGTAAGTACGGGGAGTCTGGATGCTGCCTGCGGCTGGGCGCGTTTTTAGGACCCCTGATTGGTGTCATCTTTGCTCAGCTGCTGGGTTTGTCAGCAAGTTTAGGATGGTAGGGCATGCAGGATGCTCTATGCATTGGCCGCTGCATGCCTAGAGCTAGACACGCACGTTTCCTGGACTACACAACTACTAGAAGACACATGCACGATTACACGATAGACGCGACCCATTCCTACAAACGTGTGTGTGGTTGTTACACTGGGCTCCAGACTCATGAAGATTAGATAGGAGTCCCATGCACTGCACCTGAACGTGCATATATGATGGCACTCTTCGAAGCAGCTGACCACCTGTTCCGTGGTGTCATCTGTCAAAAGGGCTGCCACAGCGCTGAAGTTCCTATTATAGGTGCCCATGGGCCTTTTTTTCCTTAACCCTGAGGTACTGTCGGAGGGATCTTACATGACCAACACGCGCACAGGCGCCAAGTACAAAGCCTACTTCCGACTAGAAATCGGCGTGCAAAGATCGTTTGCTTGTTATTTTGGTATAGTATCTAGATTAGCTGGGATAATCATATTCTTTTATTCTGGCCTCAGCTGCTCGGGTGCTTAGCATGCTCCTTCCATTCCCTGCTCTCCCTCAATCGCAGCTCTTGGACAGAGCTAATGGCTGGGCTGCTTCAAGGTCCTTGTCTGGCAATGTGCACTTCCTGCAAGCCAACGCCGTCATCTCTGCTGGTTCATTGCTGGCGTCGTATCCCGGTCCGGTTGAGCTCGTGAGCGTTCAGTTCCCGGATCCTCAGCAGCGCCGGCAGCGGCATATTGTAGGGAAAGAGCTTGTGGAAGCTTTGGCGCAAGTTCTCAAACCTAGAGGTATGTGCCTGTAGATGTGTCGTGCAAATTTTTTCGTAAGGACGTCGTTTTTCATGCAATTCAAGAAATGCCATGTGGGTGTTGTACTTCGCATCGTTGTGAAATGGCAGCATGGCGCTTGGCCCAAAGCTTGTTTTCTGTATATTAACTGAAGCTCTCGCTTGTGGTTCCCGTGCGCTTTCGCAGCACGCGTGTACCTAGCTTCAGACTTTGAGGATACGGCAACCTACATGCGCAACGCATTTGAGCGATACGGGAGGGAATGCTTCCGCATCGATGATGTCCACACCGCCCAACCTGTCGTTCCATGCACATCTGTATCCACTGATCTTGGTGTATTAGTTGCGACCACGGCGACGCCCACTTCACGTGTTCAGAGTTCGGGAGGCTTTCCTGTCGGATCAGCGCAGCTTTACTCTGGCTGCTCCGCCCAAGCTGTGCAGACGCCGTCGTTGTCTTCAGCGCAATTACAAGGGGCGGTGGATGGAGAAATAAACAGGCAATTTTTTGAATCGGAGGAGAAGCAGGACCGTGGGTCTGAGGGCCAAGCTAGTGATGCGGCGGATGAAGACCTGTTATTTTTCAAGGGGTCGTGGAATCAGGCTGGCTGGCTGGTAGGAAACCCCGTAGGTGCACCGACGGAAAGAGAAGTCTATGTGGAGAAGGCGACCAAGGGACAGGTGTACCGCGTCCTGCTAGTTCGGAAGTAGAGAATGCTGAAATGGTAGTTAACGGGCTGAGGCGTTGTAGGCACCAATACACCCACGACGCATGGGCGTCATGTAACCCTGGTGTACGAGCGTGATGAAACCTGAAACTGACTGGACAGCTTATTCGTCGGCTTCAGTACAGCTGCTTGCTATATCTTCGCTTTGCAGTTTTATGCAGACATTCTACTACTACAAAGCTGACACGTTCAACATAAGGGTACTCAACCGCAAGATAACAGAGTTCAAACTGGTCTAATCTTGATATGTTTTGCCGTGCACGACTTATTTAAAAGTAGTAAACGTGGAACTGCACATATGAGCGACGCCGGGCAGTTGTGGACTTTGCAGATTAAACATGCTTCGCAGCAGTTGGAGGTGTCTCTGCCCGCTTCAGCAAAAGTCCAGGAATTACAGGAGCGATTACAGGACCTCACCGGAGCTTTTATTAGAAAGCAAAAATTAATCCACAAAGGGAAGGTACGTCCGGGACAACGTCATTACTGGTCCGATGCCTGGCCATCGACTGCCAGTTTCAAAATATATATTTCCTGCATTCTCGCTCATTTAAGATAACACATATATACAATTTGTGATAGCGTGACGTGCCTGATGCAAGTGTATGCCTGCTCGCTTCTGTCCTATGCCGGCGAGAAAGGTCTGCGGAGCACACACCAACGCTGTCACACGCTGCGCCCGCACAACACACACATCCCCCGGCATTCCCAGGCACGACCCCCAGCACCCCACACAACGTTTTCCCTTCCCACCCCTAGGTGCTAGTTGCCAATCAGGACCTCGCAAAGGCTGGCCTCGCCCATGGCGCGAAGCTCATGCTGCTGCTCAGCGACGGCACAGCCGTGGCGACCCAAGGCCAGCAGGCCCTGCAGCAGCAAAAAAAAGCGAAACAGGAGGAAGCCGCGCAGCGCGTGAGGGACTTGTACGCGCAGGCCAAGGGCCTCGGCGGCGCGGCAGCCACCGCCATCGCAGCAGCGGCCGCAGCCACGGCAGCAGCCGCGTCGGTCGGACCGGCCATCGACTGGCAGGAACGCAAACGGATCTGGGAGAAGACAGGCGAGGCGGGATGGCGAATGAATGGCCTCCTTGCTCTATTTTTTAAATTAGAGGGGGAAACCGGCGCCGCCTGTGCGGGCTCGCACCCTACCATTACCAGACGGAAGGGTTTGGTGTGGGGGTCAAGGGGACGGGTTGGGGGGAACATCTCAACCTGGCGGTGGCTAGCTAGCTGGATGAGACTGGCGACGGCATCACCGTACCTGTACTGTGCTCCCCATATATATAGAAGACCCATGCGAAACCCAACCCAACCCAACTTAACCTCCTCTCCACAAACGAAATTCCGTTGGCGGTGGACAGCAGCGAGTAGCGATAACCCGCAGAGGCCGTTCACAACTACCGGATTGGTCTTCCCTCCCGCCCTTTGTTTAAACCCTAGGGCTCATCTCCCTGCGGGATCTAGGACTGACAGCCCTCCCTGGAGGAGACGAAGACGAAGGTGAAGGCCAGGGGCAGGGCCAGGGCCGCAGCGTCGCAGCTGAGCCCTTGTTCGCCTCCCCCGGCCTGGCCTCAGCCCGTCTCGCTGACCTGTCCCACAACCGCCTGTGCCGCCTGCCGGCCTCCTTGGCGTGCCTCACCTCCCTCCACACACTGCGCCTGGATCACAACCAGCTGACCGCGGAGGGACTTCCCTGGAGTGCCTTGAGCCAGCTGACCGCCCTCACCGCCCTCAGCTTGGACTGCAACGGGGGGTTGGAGAGGGTGCCGGAGGAGGGCATCGTGGGGCTGCAGGCGCTGCAGGCGCGTATGTTTGTGTGTGTTTGTGTTTGTTGGTGTGTTGGTCATCTGATAGCTGCGATGAGGGAAATGCATGACGATGGCGGTACACGCGTAATGACTCGACCCGCAATAGCTGACTGAGGTTTGAAGATACATACGATACGCGTTGTGTGTGTCGATGGAGTATTCCCCCGCCCCCCGTCCCTTTCTCTCGGCCCCCCGTCCCCGCCCCCCTCCCCCGGCTACTGGTTCTGCGCTTCCGCCACTATCCCCGCCCATTATCTATCCACCTCGCCTCCCTCTGGACTTTTCCTCTCTCCCCCCTCAGGTCCTCAGTTTAAATCGCAACCTGCTCACTCATCTGCCTGAGGGTCTGTGTCGGCTGAGGGCGCTCCGGGTTTTATCGGCGGATGGAAACAGGTTGGAGGCGTTGCCGGACGGGTTAGGTGGGTGAGGGGCGAGGGTAAGGGGGAGAAGGGGTAAGGGGAAGGGAGGGGAAGGGAGGGAAGGGGTAGAGGGGAAGGGACGGGGAGGGACGGGGAGGGAGGGGGAGGGAGGCAGGCGGGGGATGGAATATAGGGGGGAAGCAGCAAAGTGTTTTTCAAGAAGGGGGAAAACACTAACCGAATGCCGAATGCCGACTGACTTCCAAAGTCGCAAAACTGCTGCTGGAGCGCGCGAGAGTCCGAAGCAGCGGCAGCAAATCGACAAAATGATTGCGGCGTGAAATTACCGTGAAATTACATTATTATTTTTTTAATACTTTATATTTGCGCGCATGCGTGTTGTACGATGGTACCATCAGTAGTTCCTGCTTCACACTTTTGCGCATTAACTGTTCTTGTGCACACACAACACACACATAAATACACACATACACACACCCTCTTAACCGCCCCTTCCCCCGGGCAGGTGGGTGCACCTCCCTGGAGGAGCTGTCCGCGGAGGGAAACCGCATTCGCCACCTGCCACCCTCCCTGGCGCTACTGACTCGCCTGCAGACAGTACGACTGGACAACAACATGTGGGTACGGTGTGTGTATGAATGTATGCATGTATGTATGCATGTATGTATGTATGACTTAGATTACACTGTGGGCCGCGAGAGCCGGGGCCGAAGCCGAAACACAGCGCAAGGGTCGGGAGCACACAGCACAAGCCGGTTAGTCTTGTGTGCTCCTGACCCCGACATGTATGTATGTGCGTGTGTGCATGTGCGTTAGCTGCGAGGAGGGGAAGTCGTGCGCCGCTGGGGGATGGAACTCAATGATGAGCCGCTTTCCCCCCTCGCGGCTCCGACCATCCGGTAGATCAAGAAGAAAGTTCTCTCGGGAAAATGAAAGTTCTCCCGACACACATCCAGTTGTGCAGAACTATCACCGAAGATGGATGCAGCGCAGAAGTCGGTATATCATGTGTATTCACGAGGTAGAATTCATTAGTAGAATCTGTATCTCATCTCGCCGCCGCTGCACTATCCCGCACCATCCCCAGGATCACCGCCGTACCGCCCGCCGTACTGCGCGACTGTGCCAGCCTGGCCACGTTATCCCTCCAGGGGAACCCCATCACTGCCGACCAGCTGCGCTCTACCCCCGGGTTTGCTGAGTACGACACCCGCCGCGTGGCCCGATGCAACAAGCAGCTGGGCGCTGGGGTGTTGGAGCACGCGGCGCGAACGTTTACGGAGGGTGCGGAGGACCGGCAGTGGAGCAGATGGGGGGGTGATGGCGGAGGAGGGAGGGCAGCAGGGGATGGGGTACCCGGCGGGGGAACGCAACAGGGTTAGCGGCCAGGGCGGCCACGCGAAAACGCGGAGCGAGAGGTGCTGTGGGCGGACGTTTGATGGTATTTGAGCCGGTGGATGAGCTCGATCCAAGAGGTTTGGTGGGCTGTGCGTAATCCACATGGGTCGCGCGTCAGCTGATGTGTGCGTTGTGAGGCTTACTATGCTTTTAAGAAAGCGCGGGAACGTCCTTTGGCTTTGGGCTCTGGGCATTGCGCGGTTATGAACTTTTTTTGGTCGACGGCGTGTGCTGGCCACGTGGCATGACGGCATTATGGTGTGTGCATAGTTAAGGAATACACATGTCTTATTTTCAGTAAAGATTTATGGAGGATGATTCATTCAGGTTCCGGAGCCACATATGCAGCATATGGATCATTGAACGTTCCTAGTAAATTTTGTGATTTGAAACATTTCCAATAGCCAAATATACTATTATATTTTGCAATATTACCAACAATGCAACGACGTCATGCTTGCTGTCATGACAACAATAGAATCATCAACCTGTCCAACATCTGCGGCTTGCAAGCGCCATGCCCACGTGGCCTTAGCCGCTGCCAACTTATTTCCCGCTACCCGTCTACCTTCGCAACCGGATCCGGAACTGGCTCCGGAACCCAATCCCCTGCACAAACAACTCAGCTCGCTGTCCTAAAGAATCCAGATGCCTCTAGTCGGGCCACAACGCATCGAACCCTCATTCCAACCACTGGTGTTGTCACACCACCGCAGTCCCACACTCCTCTCCCGACCAGCAATCAAAGCATCTCTGATGATACTGGCCGCCACGACGGCGGCAGCGGCAGTAGCAGTAGCAGTAGCAGCACCGCTAGCGCCACTCGACGTGACGTGTTGTGGCGAGGCTCCTCTGCGGCTACCCTTCTCCTGGTCACCGGCTGTAGCGCTGCCAGCGATCCCAGGACGTCCTCCGCGAGGGCGGCCCCTGCTACTGCTGCAGCGGCAACGGCAGCTACGGCTACTGCTACTGCCGCTTATTCCCCTGTTGTGGAGCGTATTGATTTGGCCCCCGGGCTGAATATAAGCAGGGTGCGTTGGTGCATGGCTTGATTCGGTTGGAAATTCGGTTGGTGGTTGATAGATTTTCGATACAGTCTTGAGTGTTTTGTAGACCCCATTCCGTATCATCATCGCCGTATCCTCGTCATTCGCCCCTCCTCATAAGCCACTTCTCACCACCCATCTCCCTCCTGCCCCAGGCCTTTCCCCTGTTCAGGGAGTCCTGCAGTCGGGCCGCACCCCCGTCGCCTCGCTCCTCACCCACTCCTCATTCCTCCCTCCGCCCCCTTCCGCCTCTCCCCCGCTTCAATTAGGTCGTTAAGGGTTGCTGGCAACTTAGCGGGGGACACCGGTGCGCGTCTGTCTGTGTGTATGTCTGTGTGTATGTGTATGTGTGTATTTTGGGGCGGGGGAAAGGCACAGGCGGTGGTGAGTGGGTGTCCCTTCTTAGGGTTCTCGTAGGTCCCCAGGATGGGTGGACGGGTGGACGGGTGGACGGGTGGGGGGATGAACACCACAGCAGCGACCTCGTCCTCCGCAATCATAAGGCATATATAGATAGGGGGGTATACAGTGAGGTGGGGCAGACGAGGTGGGGGCGGCTATGTGCTTTCGCAGAGCCCGGGTTGGGCCCGTCTGCCTGTCTGTCTGTCTGTCTGCCTGTCTGCCTGTCTGTCTGTTTGCGAAACTGGTTGTGGGCCGGTTTCGCGGGGTATTAGGATATGCTGGTGAGGAGGAAGTTTGCAAAGCAAGGTCGTGATCGTAAGCTCTGCACTCAAACCTCAGTCCCCTGGCGGCGGTGCCGCCCCGATGCTACACGATATTGGGAACTGAGACACTCCTCTTCAAATCGGGGGGGGGGGGAAATGCCCTGGGGGAATGTGTGTATGTGTATATGTATGTGTGTATGTATGTGTATATGTTTGTATTTGTGTGTATGTCACATGCTGCTCCGCAGGGGGGATCGCACCTCGGACCGCACCAGCGGGCTGGCGGCGGTGGAGGACTTTGGCCGTTTTGCTGCCGCCGGCATCACCACTTTTGATGCCGGTGCGGAAAGGGGAGAGAAATACGACCACCATTAGCACCACTAGCATCACCTCTAGCACCACTATTGCCAGTCAAGCCCCGAACCCGCCACCGCAAAGCAGCCCCTACCCCTCAGCCATCAGTCCATCTACCCCCCCCCTCGCCCCCTAGGCTGGGCTATAGGCTCTCCCACATTTCTCCAAGCGCTACGTAATGCCCTCTCTCCCGTCCGCCTCCTCTTCTTCCCACCCACCCCCCCAACACACATACATACGGGGTGTTCACATCGGCAGTTGGCCCCGTTCTCAGTGTGCGCAAATCTGTCCCGTTCTGACCCACCATCGCACGGCCCCCCCCCCAGCTGACCACTACGGGCCCGCGGAGACCCTCATCGGGCGGTACCTGGCAACCGACCCGGATCGCCGACCTCCCAACACGCAGGTTGGCGGTTAACGGTTAGCCGTTAGGAGTTAAGAGGTAAAAAAACTCTGCAGTTAAGAATTGTTCGAGGAACACTGCTTGATGCAATTTTCGAGTCTTGACGGCTTCATTGAGCAGAGGAAGGTGATGTACATGAATGCGCGTACGGCATATCAGGCCGGTGATGATGAGGGCAGCGATATTTGAAATCCAGATGTAAGATGCCTTTTTCTCTCCTCACACGCGCACATACGCATACATACATACATACATACATACATACATACATACATACATACATACATACATACATACATACATGCATGCATGCATGCATGCATTCATTCACACCACAGAACAGGAACAGGAACAGGAAATGCACCCGCAGCATTTTCCCGCACCCCACCGCCCTGTCCAGACCCCGGTGTACTGCCCCACGCCCAGGTCCTCACCAAGTACTGTGTTTTCGGCCGGAGGGACATGGCGGGCATCAACAGGGAGGCTGTCAAGCAGGTGCGCGTGTATTGTTGCAAATTTAAGCTGCGTGTAATTATGTATGTATGTTGTTACAGAGTGGTTAACTTCGCCAGCGGCCCCCTTTCCCGAGGCAGTCCCTGCTCTCCCCTGCTGCTAGAGGGGCACCCTAATCCATTCACCCCATCCGACTTCAGAATATATTCGTTGGGTTCGGCAACTCACCACCAGCATCCAACCAAATCTAGCGGATCAACGGCGCCTCAACTTAGTTCCTGTTCAGCTCGCAAGTTGATATTATCAGGTCCTACATCGTCCGTATGACGGGGGGCCACCTCCCATTTCAACACTCCTCAAACACCCGAGGAGCCGGTAGGCGGATTTGAACCCGGGTCGGCCGGGAGTAGTAGGTATGTATGTATGCATGTGTGCAGATGTGTGCAGATGTGTGTTTGTGTCACTCTTATTTATAAAGTGGTGTGTCACCCTAAACATATCGCTGTGTGTTTACGCGTGTGTTTGTGTGTATGTACGGCATACTGGGCTCCCGGCCCCGGCCTCCGCTTATCGTTACCTCCGTACAAACCGCCTCGCCTGCAAAAGGCCGTCAACTTGTCTCGGAGCCGACTGGGAGTAGATCGAGTGGACCTCATGCAGTTCTACTGGGGCGATTATGACGTCAACAGGTACGGCATACGTGTACGAACGGGGTAGGGAAAGAGGTCGGAGGAGATCAAAATATGGATTTTTGTAGGCGCCGACGAACTTAGGAACCCCAACGCAGTTGTTTGTCATGAAGGTTTTAGCGCGACAATTCCTTGCCGTCCATGTCCCCTCTCGTTCTCTCGTGGGGAGGCTTTTGTGGCTCCAACTGGGTTGATGCTTTGGTTCGGGGTGTTTTGGTGAAAATGGACCGGTCTCGGAGCGCACAGGTATGTGGACGGCGCGCTGTACCTATCGGAGCTGGCTTCGGAAGGCCTTATCCGCCATGTAGGCGTTACAAATTTTGACGTACCGCGCATGGACGCCATGGTACGAGCTGGGGTGTACATCGCATCGAATCAGGTAACGACGGGTCGTCGTTGAGACAAAGCAGCTGTTGAGCAGCTGTTGAGTCGCTGCTTGGATGCTTGTCAGATGCAAATTGGGTCTCATGCATGCACGCATGCACAGAGTGGCTCGTGGAAAGGGAATATGAGCGCGGGGGGGGGGGGAGGGAGGAAATGTAGGCGCATATGCATGCATGCATGATGGCTAAGGCAGCCACGTACGTAGGGTAGCAGCTACATGACGTCCCGCCATGGATGTCCCGCGTGCCATCCAGCACGTACCCGGCATGTTAAGGTGCAGCCCCCCAACCCCCCCCAACCCCCTCACCAACCTATTTTACTCTATCTTATTGCCGCGTCCCGTCCCCTCCCCTACACCCTTTTCCTTGGCAGCAGCTTCACTCGTTCGTGGTTCGTCTTTCCCCCCTCCCGGCGCACTCAGACCCGACCCGAATCCATTCCACCACAGTGTTGTCCCTTCATCTGACCTTCCTGCGTCCCTCTCTCTCTCTCTCTCTCTCTCCATATACAAACACACACACCACCACCACCACCACCCTACCCTCCTCCTACAGCTGCAGTACTCGCTACTTGATCGCCGGCCAGAGAACGGTATGGCTCAGTTTTGCGCCGCCAACGGCATCGCGTTGTTATCGTACGGTGTTCTGGCGGGCGGCTTCCTGTCCGATAAATACCTGGGAATGCCCGCCAACAAGTACGTGTGCATGTGTATGTATGTATGTATGTATGTATGTATGTATGTATGTATGTATGTATGTATGTATGTATGTATGTATGTATGTATGTATGTATGTGTGTGTATGTATGTATGTATGTATGTATGTATGTATGTATGTATGTATGTATGTATGTATGTATGTATGTATGTATGTATGTATTACCTGTATAACCTGAGCTTACATGGGTTGCGTGACTTCGTGTCCACTCTTGCTTCCGCAGAGTAAACTTAGGCAGCACACACCGTTATCTGCGACCTCTAAATGCTGAGAGCGCAAGCGCCGAGATCCGCCCGGTGCTCGTACATGACCAGCCTGCTTGGCGCTGTCACTGCTTCTGCCGCCCTCCACGAACCGCTCCGCGCCGATACCCTCTCTCCCAACCCCCCTCCATAACACCTTCCCCCCCTTTTCCCGTCCTTCATGCCCTAGGGTTAGTGTGGACACGTACAGCAAGGGCAAGTATGCGGGGGTTATTAATGCCGTGGGAGGCTGGGACTGGTTTCAGAGCCTGTTGCAGGTGAGTACGACGGAGTGAGTACGACAGGGAGGGAGCCGGGGGCGGCAGGGCTGCAGGGCATGGGGAATATGAGGAAAGGCGGGGGGGGGGAAGAATGGAAGGTTCTGGAGCAGCAGCAGCAGCAGTAGCAGCAGTAGCAGTAGCAGCAGCAGCAGCTGCAGCAGCTGCCCGTAGTTAGGAGCCAGTGAGCCCATCGTCAGATGTCCTCTTCCATCTCTCCCCTGCCGGCGTTTAGGTACCGGCTACACCTCCCCGGTTTGCCCCCACGACACGGGTTCCGCCGGGATCCGCCGTCCGCGTGTCGAAAGGGCCGTACCCGTTCTGTGCCTTTCTTTGCTGTGCCACGTTGGTATCCCCCCTCCCTTGAGTTTGCTTCCGTGTCATGCCCCCCAGCCCCTTCCTGGGTGGGCCGTTCCTTGCTAAGGACCCCTAGGAAGCCGAAATCCCCCCGTTACCCGCACAAACGACAACCGTGCCTGACTCGCCGGGTTTTCTTTCCCTGCTGCCTGTCGTACACCCCCATAATAAGGCCCTGGATATCGTGGCTCGCAAACACGACACCACCATCTCCAACGTGGCGGCTCGCTGGGTGCTGGATCGCCCAGGGGTAGCTGCGGTCATTTTGGGCGCGCGAAATGCGGATCATGTTCAGGTGAGAGGGTCCCCGGGGTGGTGATGAGATCATGTTGGCGATCATGTCGATGGCATGGGATATTATGTACTATGGCTCGGTTGGGCTGCACTGGTTTCTGAAGGGGGTTTAGGTCAATGTACGATAGCGGTACGGCAGCAGTAGGCTATTTCCCTGCTGTATATCAAGTTCCAGTAGCTTGAACAGACTGCTCTACCCTGCGGCCTCAAAGGCGTCACCGAGTTTTGAAAATCGGACCTGTTGGACTGCGTACAGCATTACGCGCGCGCGCGCGCGTGTGTGTGTGTATGTCTGTATGTGTGTGTGTATGTGTGTGTGTATGTGTGTGTATGTGTGTGTGTATGTGTGTGTGTATGTGTGTGTGTATGTGTGTGTATGTCTGTATGCGTGGTTGCTACAGTGGGCTCCAGACTCGTGAAGAGTCACGTGTTGCCAAAGCCTAACGTTAAATACTACAAATACTACGCTGTATATTTTACTAAGGAAAGCCAACTGTATGGCCCGTGTCTGCTCGACGTTTTACGCCACGCCCGCGCTTCCTGCAGGATCAAGTACGGCTGTTCGGCTTCACTTTGGACGAGCAAGACCAGGCTGCTATCCAGGAGGTTTTGGATCGGGGCAGGAGGCCCCGCAGCGACTGCTACACTTGGGAGCGCGGGGGCGAGTGGTGAAGTGCCGAGGGAATGCCGGCCGCAATCTCGGATAACCTGCTGTTGCTGTTGTTGTTGTTGTTGTTGATGGGGTGTTACACTGTGGGCGGCTCGCCCGAGAAAGGACGAGCACCGGGGACCCTGACCGGGCCGAAACACAGCGCAGGGACGTTGTTGTTGTTGTTGGTGGTGGTGGTGGTGGTGGTGGTGGTGCTGAGGGCTGTGTCGCGCTCGGCAGCTGGAACAATCAGCGCGCGGTCGCTTACAGACGCCGAAGAGGAGGTCTGCGTGTTGTGTGTGTGTGTGCGAGTGGCGGTATTGATGCATGTGGAGGGATGGGGGGGCGAGAGTATTAGAGTATGCAACGTGCGAGGTGTTGGCATCCCGGCAGGGGTACGGGTACGGGTACGTGTGTGGGTGTATAGCCGTACAGCAAGTGCAATGTGGCTAAGGTTGTTGTAAGATGCGCGCGCGCATCGCTGCGATGTCAGTACGCGGTTGGGAGTTTCTTGGATTGCAGCAGCGTTCATCGAGATGATGCTTAGCCATGAATTCCATGACCAGGTTTCTGTTTGGTAAGGCATCAGGGCTTAGGGACTGTTTGGCAAATGATGCTGACAACAAGGGAGACCTATACGGGAGGGCGTCAAGGGATTAAAGCATTGAAAAATTCGCAAACTCGCTACATGGACATGCAAGGACTATCTCGGTGTCCGATCGTCCCGCCGACAGTTGCATGTAACTTAAGTCAGAAACTGTTCGCAAAAGGCTCTGTGTAAATCGAAGGGCTGCAAGTTGCTGCCTGCGAGCTTAACAAGCAAGACACGACGCTGTCA
The DNA here is from genome assembly GCF_000143455.1 of Volvox carteri f. nagariensis. Lineage (NCBI taxonomy): Eukaryota > Viridiplantae > Chlorophyta > Chlorophyceae > Chlamydomonadales > Volvocaceae > Volvox > Volvox carteri. The sequence continues at coordinate 1,402,262 of NW_003307576.1, forward strand.
ACACCTGTCGAATCCATGGCTCCACTTTCGACACGCAAATGAAATTTGCGACATTTTGGAAGCGAGCCGCTAAATGTAATGCACGACTGAATCCGACCAGTTGGACGTAGGGGAGCAGAGTTGCGCAAGGAATCTTTGCACGCATGCCGATCGGGACTAGTGGTCGCTACGCCGAATATCAAAGAAGAGATGTTCGGAACAAGCCTAGATCCATGTCCAACGTCTTGAGAGGGGATGATCATAATGCCAAATAGAAGACGCGTCGAGATATGGAACGGTCCTTATTGATGCGCACGGCAGAAGCACGGCGCCAGCGTCGAGGCCCCTGTCCTTACCACTAGAGTTAAAAAACGACACCTATAAAATACAATTTTCACAAGGTGAGCAAAATTCACACGCGGGCTGTTATCTTGCAACATCGCACTTTGAAGGTCACTACCAAAATCACAATACAAAGTTTAGACACGATGATATATTAAGAGACCACAAGGGCAAAACAGGCAATGCAAGTAGTTCGCGTTCGCATAAGACTAGTTGTGCCTTCGCAGCTAGCCCGCCCAAGCTAGGAGGCGGAGATTACTACCGTCTTATAAGCGAAGCCGGACTCTGCGTAGTTATAGAAGTGGTGATAGTTCGAAATACTGCAACTCCAACAAGAGGGAATAAGGCATGATGCCAGTCAGAAAGAGAAGTCCGCCAGCCGAAAGGCGAAGTCAGTTCGCGAAGCCCGCCGAGGTGATGCTCACTTCATCTGTTTAACCACGCATGTCAACATAGAAGAGGCACTATCAGATGACAAAGGGAAGATTAGTTGAAAATGGCGATGAACCTGATAATTTACTGCAAGTGCAACATGTCTTGCAGTACGCGTGTCCGATACTTCCAAGAACAGAAACAAAACCTTTCTAGGAATGCGTAACGTGCAATGCTTACTGCACCTAATAATCTAAAAATACAATCGTTAGTGATATACGCCCTCGATTCGAACCTCTTTGAAATCCTCCAACATCTACTACGTAATAAAGAGTGAACCTCCTACGGTTTTTCGTATATCGATGACATACCGCCTTACCTATCAGCAGTACAATGCCAGGTCCCTTTTAAGTAATGTGGTTTAAATTTCTTCATAAGTAACTAAATAAGCTTTACATGGTTTGGCGATGTGGCAGCGTCAGATGTGAAGTCGAAAGTAACAGTCGGGGAACGGTCCACAACACAAAATCATTTGTTCTGGCGCGTATAGAGCATGGAAAGCCACATGCTCGATAATCGCACAAATAAAGGTAGCTGCATGCGCCGTAGACGGCCCGGTCACGGTACTCCGATTGGACCGCATTCGACTTCCGTTGAAGATTGCTCCAATCCGCACGCCCATGCCCATGCACGCATGCATGCGGTTTACAAATGCAAAATAAACTGGATCGCCTTTGTCAATCACTGGGGACATTTAGAGGGATACATAATCAAGGCGCTATTTGTATTTGTTTGTGTGGAACTTGTTAATTGTGTATGCACGCCAAATGTGCATAATCGCCACGTTGCCCCCCAGCCACTGGTGTCTCTTATATGCCCGGAAAATGTGCAGCAGCATAAACGAAACATAACCCCTCTTCCATGCAAAATTAGGCACAGAATTGCAGCTCACTCACTCGCAAAAGCTTAAGCTGCCGCAGCAGATCGCCCTAACCAGCCCTGGGGCTCAGGCAATACTCCGGCCCTTATTTTCCCCAACCCCAACGAGGAAGAACGATAGTCAAGGTTTGTTTCCTCCACCGACAAAAGTACTACCCCCCACCAATGTTCAGACAAACTGAGGCCGACGCCCGAAGTAGCCCTAAGCTTTACATGACGGCGCCTATACATAGACAGCCACCTGTGCATGAAAGCCCGTTTCCGCGCCACCCTCTCCTTCAAGACTACACGAATCCTCCCCCCTTCAAACTCCGATTTTTTCCTCTTGCCTAAACTCAAGCTTACATCCTTGCGACACGCAGCGCAGCGGCATGCGCATGCCGTCGCATGCCGCTTACTCCACCATCTCCGTCACGTCGACGTGTACGGCCCCCTCCTCGCCGCCCATCATCCCAACGCCGTCCTCCCCACCCCCACCATCATGGCCATCACCATTATGAACAAGCCCGTCATCGCCGCTGTCGACGCCCTCCTGCCCCGGCCCGCCCTTAGCTGGCGCCGGCAGCCGCGACCGTCGCGCCTTCAGCAGCTCCCGAACATCCACCTCCGGCCTGTCTACACCCTCTCCTTCCTCCCCCCCTCGTCCCCTTCCTCGGCCTTTCCTCCCCCCTCTCCGCCCGCCCGTCCCAGCCCGTCCCCCCGCACCCCCCCCGCCACCTCCCATGCCACCGCCGCCCCCGGACAGCACCGCCTTCATCCCCTTCGCCACTGATACCGCGGCCGATGCCGCCGCCACCGGATCCTCATCCTCCAACTCCGTGTAGTCAAGCACGTGGCCTTTGGCCGGCAGCACGGCACCACCAACCTGCAGCAGGCCCGTACCGCCGTACGGCTGCAGAACCGGCCGTACCTCCCGCATGGCGAGCCGCTGGCCGCCCCGAACGCCGCGTGAGCGCTTCCTGGGTACCTCGCGGTCATCATCCTCGTCGTTCTGTTGCGATGTCACCCGGGCCAGGGGAGGGAGGTTGAGGGGGATAAGACGAACCACTGGCGAATGGAGCAGCTACCAAAGACAGACGGATAGTAGTCCAGGAGAGGATAAATGAAGTAAGTTGAGGGAGTTGAGGGAGTGGAAGGAGTGGAAGGAGGGAAGGGAAAGAAAAATCGTAAAAGGAAAGTTGAGGCCGACTAGAGACACAGGGTGCCTATCTAGGATCACGCGCTCGCGTGCACACGGCATGCAGACAAGGATATGGATATACGCCCCTTCGCCGTAAGAGAGAAATAAATAGGAGACGTACCGTCCCTGCCCCGTGGCCGTTATCATCCACGTCCATATCGGCGGGACCATCGCCATCCCCATTGGCACCGCTGCCAGGACGGCCCGGTCGCTTGCCTCGCCTCTGCACCAAGGATCCATCCGGAGCCACAACGGAGCAACAACCGCGATATGAGGTGATGTGAGGTGGTCAGAACTGAGGTCAAGTTGATAATACAACAATTATAATGATGCACCTACGCGATCACAGGTCAGGCAGCAGAGTCCGGGGTGTATATATATAAATACACCCAAAAAGGAAACAACCGACCAATGCAACCTTCTTTGCGCATTGTGAAAAGGACCAGCAGCTAACCAGCAGACCTGGCGCCCCCGCCTTACCAAGTCGTGCGACCGTTATTTACCGTACATCCGAGGGCCATACAAACAGAGGGCACAAAAACAGGGGGAGCCTATAATAACACACATATCAGCTTCGCTTCGCCTATAGCCATCTTCCGCAGGCAGAGCACACCGACGGCGTAATGAATTTCGATCATGGGTATTTTTTTCCATGGCAGCTTTTTCCATGACCTTTTCACCATGGTTATTTTTGGACGGTAAGAAGGGAAGGGGCAATAATCTTCAAATGATGAAAACTCCTCTTTTTGTCCAAGTGGTCAATGCCAGTGGTTCAGCCAGTCCCCCCACCTGCTGTTGTTGCTGGCCCCGGCCCCGGCCTCGCCCGGCCCGGTCCCCGCCGCCGCCCCCACCGCCGCCCCCTCCCGCCGATTTCCAGAGCTCCCTGGTTCGCTTAGGCTGGCTCATGTCCCGGACGTCCTCTGTTGTGGCCATCCGAAACACCAGCGACACGGAGGTACCATCCTTTACGAAGTCCTGGCCCTGAGGGAGAAGGGCGTATTCGATACACACACACGCACAGAGCAGTGTTGCGGCTGCTTGGCACACGTGAACAGCAACGAGAGCGGTTTGTTTTTTTTGGAGGGGCGGAAGCTATGTGCTACGTACATACGACACAGCCTTACTTTGTGCCAGATGTACGGCAGGTTGGCCACGTCAGAGAGGTTGTCCGGCACGGGGAGCTCTGGCTGGTACCGTAATACTGGTACCGGTGCCGGCGCCCCGACGTCTTCCAGCTGTTGCTGCAGTTCTCCCTGCTCCTGCTCCTGCACCGCCGCCGCGGCCGCAGCCGCCGTCATGACCTCCGGGGGCAGCGGCGTGCCCTTGCCCACCATGGCCCGTTTGGCGCTGTTCGAGTCGTCAAACAGCACGTTACCTGCGGAGGGGGGGGGAAGACGAACCACACACGATTGAAGCTGCTGCGGGGGGGGGGGGGAAAGAGGTCTCGACACACAGTTCAAATGATCCATGCAAATACATGCACATGGATGTTCAGCCCTAAAAAACACACACGCCATCCCCTCCTTCGCTCTTCGCTCTTCTTCCTCCGCCTCCCACTTACACGACGAATCGTCCAGCCACTCGACAAACACGGGGCCGTACTCCTCAAAGTACGACAAAACCTCCTTGGTGCTCATCACGTCCACGCCGTACAGGTAGATAGCGTTAGGCCGCCGCTCGACGTCCTTGCCTACCTCACGCCGCTGCTCGTACAGGTCTGCTCCCACAGAGCGCGAGGAAAGATGGGGGGGGGAGGAAGAAACAGGGCGACGGGACCACGGCATATTGAGCCCCCCACCAGTACCGAAGGGAAATCGGAAACGGTCCCAGGTTCCCATCAGGACCACTCTATGCTGGGCTGGCAGGAAGACCAAAAAGGGTTCAAGGAAATGGTATGTGGCATCTTGAGGGGCGATATTAGCCTGACGGGCCCATATGCCATAATTTCCCGGCCCTGTTCCTAACTCAATTTCATCACACAAATTTCAGACACCAAGCTTTCACGCTCCGAATGCCACTGCGCCAGCTCCAAAAACCAGGTTCCTCCCCGCTTTATCAAACACAATTTATTTCCGCTCTCCACTCTTTTCCTACGCCTTTCCACGTTGTATACGCGTTGTTTACGTACTTTGCTGAACTCGTTTTGCCCGAAAAACCCTTCCCTTGGTCCGAACATGCGCCTTTAGCTTTCTAAGTTCCCTCCTCGTCCTAACCTCTCCCTCCTCGTCCTTCTCCCCCGCTGCGTCCGGGCCCTCGTCCCCAGGGTCTCCCCTCCGCATACCCCAGCACTGCACGCGGCCGCCCACCCATGTCCATTAGGACAGCGTCTGCCGGCTGGTACGGCACTCCGAACTTGGCTGCCCGCCGTGCTCGCGCCTCCACCTCCCCATCCGGCTTGTACGCGTCTAGCGGGGTTGCTGAGGGGGCTTCCATCCCGAAGCGGGCAGCTCGAGCGGCGCGCTTCTCTCGTTCCTCCTACATTTCAAACGTTCGGACGGCCATGGCGGGATGTCTAGTGATGCTTCAAGCAAAATGATGCAAGAAACAGTTTTTTTATGAAGGTAAAATCAACATTAGAAAGAATGAAGCTGTTCAGTTACGTCTGAAAACTGCGTTGTCAGGAACCGCTCAGAAGATGCCGTCCCTGACGGACCCAGCTCGTCCCAGGCGAACTGCGTTGTTGTTTAGTTTCCGACCCGTGCAAGCCAAGCTGCCATCCATCCTCCTGGACTGCTTTTGTGGGCCGTTTTTAGGGCAGGGCCCTTTTGCCGTAGGCCGGTCTTGCTTCTCCTTCCTCACCGCCTGCCCAACTGAATGAAAAGAACGGCCGCTCGCTGCGCCGGAGGGGGAGGGGCTGACCAGTCAGATCCCCGATGGCGTCAGATCTCCTTCCCCCTCTCGCCAGTGCGGAGGTCCCATCTGGATTGTTTGCGTTAATTGATCTACGCTGCATCTGCATCCTGCATCTGCACCCTGCATCTGCATCTCTGCAGGATATCCTGTCCTGTGAATGTGATGAACCAGGATGACTCCGGGGTGGTATGGCCCCTATGCCGCCGTGGGGTCCGAGGAATGCGATTAGACGCACCGGTGAAAATACATCCAGATTGCCCGTTGTAAACCCATGGCTGGCGCGTAGCCGCTCCCTGCGAGCTTCCATCATGAGCCCGAAGTCCTTGCGCACTCGACCCGGGTCCACATAGGACGTGCCGAAGCGCTCCGCTCTTCGGTGTGAAACCCAGACGTTGCCGAAATGCGAACAGGAATGTGGGGAGCGAGGGTGCCATGGGTTGGAAATCCGGAGGGCGCGCGGTGTACAGAGAGCAGTGGAATAGTGGTTTGGGTGAAGGACGAGAGGTGATCAAGGATCGATTGGATGACTGGCCGGGGGAGGAGGGGACGAAAGGGCCATGCGGGTAGGAGAGGTGTGGAAGATGTATTAAGGGATCGCAATAGTTTCACAGGAGAATGTTTTGAACCTTTGACGCGAAAGCAGAAACGCTGAAATTGGACAAGCTTAGCAACTTTGACTTGCACCGCGACGACACTAAGTTCTGTGCCCCAAGCACGGCGAGAACGAAACCCGCCTTACATGGAAAGTGGACCATTTAAAATGTCATGTATGCGACACTGCCAGGGATGCATTTGGGGCATGGCAATCCCTGCACAGTGCGCGATGGCACCAATTTGCCGGAAGCTGCGATACCTTGCCCTTGGAGAGGGATGCATGCATGCATGCGCACCTGCGTCGATGCTTTTCACGTTCCTCGTCAAGGATTGACTGAGACCTGTCCTGCTGATCCTGCTGCAGGCTAAATACGATAGGTGCATGCTGCTCGCCGCCTCCTTGCCCGCTCCCCGCAAGCTCAATTTCCTCAGCCATGCTTATCTATCTAAGCAATCCGAAACAATGAGTCTGCTTTTCGTGAAATTACTCAGATCCTAGTCAACTGAGGGTCAGCGATTGTCCCAAGCCAAGCCCAGGCGTGGTGTGCAAACTTGTGCGTAAAAAAAACAAAACTCCTTTAAGGTTAGGGAGCATGCATGCCCATGACACACTGAGTCTCATCAAGCCTACTGCCCTTTTTCCTACAATCAGTACAGCGAGCTTTTACCAAAGTCATCCCGTAATACGACCGCCTACAGAACTCTGGCCTGTTGTTCTTTGTAATAGTATTGTAGTAATGCCTTAACTGTTCTTTAATACGTGAAAGCCTACCTACGATGGCGGCCCCTAAGTCCTCCGACCGTGGCAACAATAGCAAAACGCCCGTGACAATTATTACTGGCTTTCTAGGTGCTGGCAAGACCACCTTATTAAACTACATTTTAAAGGAAAAAGGGAGCCGCAGCATCGCAGTGATTGAGGTCGGTTTGGGCGTGGTCTCCTTGTCGAGGTTCTCCAACACCCTTTTCCTGCACCTGCTGCAACCTGTCGACCTCGGCTGCTCTGTTATTTTTTACAGAACGAATTTGGGGAGGTTAACATCGACACGGAGCTGGGTGGGTTTCGTTTCAGTCTGGTTCAAAGTCGGTTTGGGAGGGTTCCGCCTACTAAACCTGTTGTGCGCTTGCCCCGCAGTCGCCGACAACTTATTAGCAAAGGAGGACCTTGTCTCATTGGAGAATGGCTGTGTCTGCTGCTCGCTGCGGAAGGATATAGTTAAGGCCTTTGCCGAAATTGAGCGGCGGAGCAGGCAGCAGGCAAAGCGCGTCGACGCAATCGTGCTGGAGACCACTGGTTTGGCAGACCCGGCGCCAGTGGCTTTCACTTTTTTTGCCAATCCGTGGCTGGCGTCGCGATACCGGCTGGACAGTATCATGTGAGTCAGTTGGTTCCAGACCTTCGGCACCGTATTATGATCGCTGATATGTATTGTGGTTTCCCTTTTTTTGTAGCTGCGTTGTGGATGCACGGTATCTGATGCAGGTGCGCTGGGAGGTAGTTAAGTCCTCCCGTTGTAGTGTTCAGGTCGTTTGAGGGGTACTGACTTCTTTGGTTTTATGCAGCATTTGGAGGATGGTCAGCATTCAGATGGAACCGTGAACGAGGCAGTGCAGCAGATCGCCTTCGCGGACCTAATTTTGTTGAACAAAGTGGATTTGGTTAAAGACGAGGTGGCCAAGAAGCAGGTCCTGAGCGCCATAAAAAGTCTGAATAACTCAGCACGTGTAATTGAATGCCAGCTAAATCAGGACACGGGGCGGCCTCCTATGGACCTCCTCCTCTTCAATAACCTTTTCTCGGTGAACCGCGTCCTGGAGGTAAGCTGCCCGTAACAGACAACGTTTCGATTTCCTACAATGTTTCATTTACATCCTCTCACAAACGTTTGTCTGTGCTTCACCGAGGCCGCACTCCCCGACGTTGTCACCCCTCCCTATCTTGGCTATGTGCTCGCTCCGCAGCAAATCGACCCCCAGTTCCTGGATTCGGATTCGGACTCGGACACGGGCGACGATGCGGAGCTTTCTTTCCCGCACCCAGCGCAGCAGCAGCAGCAGCGAACAGGCGATCTCGATCCCGGGCAAGCGAGCCACGCTGCCTCGACCTCTGCAGCAGCGGCTGAGGGGATCATCGGCAGCAGTGATCCGGCGACAATAATTGGCGGGGACGGGGACGGGAACGATGTCGGGACGGCCACGGCAGCAGCGGTTCCTGGAGCTCCATTTGTTAGGGGGGAGGACGGTGCGATGCCTGGAAGGGATGCAGCCGCACGCAGCAGCGGCCTGACGGGGACCAGCACCGATAAGCCAATGTCTGCTGCCGCCAGCCTATTGCGAAAGTATGGGGTTCATGGACCACATCTGTCAGGGCGCAAGCATAGCCGGGAGCCGCACGATTGCGAGGACAACTGCGAAGAGTGCCATATCGTGGATGGCATGCCTATTAAGGTGCGTTCGCGTTGCTAACTGATCACTTGGGCTCCCATTGAGTAACCCGCTGCACTACAACGCATAGACAAAATAGTCATGTCCCTGGATGAAAAGAATCATCAATATCTGTCTGCGCCCCACAACCATTTCGCGTATGTCGCGTCGCTTGCTTCCCCAACACGCGTATTATGTACATAATAATATACATAATAATAGCTGTTTGGGGTTTGCATACTTACGACGTGGATGTTTCAGGATCGAGGCCGTTTGTGCTGGATACAGCATAGGTCTCTCTCTGCTCTCACGGCGACTTGGGCGGGGGTGCGCATCGGATCAGTCCGCGTTCCCTGCGGAGCATAGCGAGAGAATTACCTGCGCACCTGGGCTGCATTAGGATCGGCAGCCTCCACGCCTTTCTCACCATTTTTATTCATCTGGGTCGCAGTTATTGTTGCCGCTGTTCTTGCTGTTTTCAGCTTTTTGTTCCCATCCATCTCTCTCAGTGTGTTTGCCGTAACAAATCGCTAAAAAGGAACGCAAAAACATTGTCCTGATTTTTGTATTGAATGTTGTTGTAGTAGTAGTAGTAGTAATAGTAGTCTGAGCTTTTAGGTCCATGTCCATTGCAAAATATATGCATCAGAACGGGCTGGCTGCGAGCTGCCACTGCAACGGCTGTCTTGACGAAGGCAGTTCAGCTCGCCCTGTTTCTTTGGGTCTTCTTTGTTTAAAAATGGGGTATATCCCTGCCGATTGACTTGGAGGTTCGGACTTGGGGGCACGCGGCAACCTATACATAATATGCTCACATGCTCTCCCACTGCAGGGCGACCGCAACCCCAAGCGGCGAGCGAAGAGGCTCCACGACCTCTCTGACGTGAGCTCTGTGGGCATCATGGCTCGCGGTCCCCTTGACGAGTACCGCTTCAATATGTACATGAAGGACTTGCTTTCTGAGAAGGCGAAGGACATCTTTCGGTGCAAGGGCGTGTTGAGCGTACACGTGAGTTCTGCTTCTGAAGCTCTCTTGTGGGTTGTGCACCCCGGAGGGCCTGGCCTGGGATTGGAACTGGGGCCTGCGACGACGACCGTGGGGATCGCAATCCATGCTAGAAGGCAAAAGGAGGTGCATGGTGCGTGGGCACGAATTTTTGTTAAAAAGGATTTTTTAATTACTGCATAAATATAGCGTAATAGCTACATGTGGCCCTCAAGCTTGCGATGAGCTGTCGGGGGCTGGGACGCTCCTATTGAAGAGTCTTTGGTACTTTTACTTTGGGCAGCGGCACGGTGCGTTGTGGGTCGCATATTTTGTACCGTAATTACAGCTGAGCGAGGTAACGGGGTATGGGCGTACGGCCGCTGGCCAGCACGATCTTCCGTCCCTGCCTCTTTAGGGCGCTCACGTTCGTTCTTCTCATTACCCACGTGCCCCGACTTCTGTGAAGTCAATGAGTTTTTCGGGTTTAGCACCTACCAGCAGCAGCAGCAGCAGCAGCATTACCTACCAGCAGTAGCAGCAGCAGCAGCAGTAACCAGGGGAATCTGCAGGATCAACGGCTGGTCTGGAACTCGGCTCCTGGTCAGCTCGCAGGTTGATATCTTTTTTAAGGGGGCTGCATCCACCCTCGCATCAACGGTCGAGGCATGTTCATCCCGCTGATACTCTTTGCCGGTATCAATCCTGAAACATTGTCACCAACGCAACGCAATTCCGCAACCGTAGCACACCTCATCAGCATGTATCTCCTGTGCGTGCGCTGAGCTTTTCGGCGAGGAAAGCTCAGGGAGCTTGACCACGAGTGCTATGACGTATCCGTTTGGATGCACGTGCCTGTTGCGCAGGGATACGGAAACACCAAGTTTGTGTTCCAGGGCGTGCATGAAACGATTTGCTACGGGCCGGCGGAGCAGCCGTGGAAGCCGGAGGAGCCGCGAATCAACCAGGTGGTCTTTATCGGCCGTGGGCTGGACAGGAAGGTGCGCAATCGAGTGCAAAAGTGCAGTTGTGTGGACCCGTTTGTCATACAATACAATACAATACAAATGGATGATACAACGGGAATGGCGCTAATAATGCGATAATTATTATTATTAGCGTAATCTGCCAGAAGTTTGATTGGGAAAGGTTGACATCAAGAAATTTTCGGGGTTTCAGTCGGCTGCTGGGCGGCTGTGGCTTTTCGGGAGTGAGTTCCGGCGGCACGTGACGGTTTGCAACACGAATGGAGAAGTTGTAGCGCAAAGCTCTTCAGTTGGGGGTGGTCTTTGTCGGTATAGAGAGTGTCGCGGATGCCTTGCTCGCAACGCCGTTGTGCTTTTGGTTGCTTCAGGTTGGAATGCGGGGTAAATACATTACCGATGCAGGGAAATCAGCAGCGCAGGCTGTGGGTATGGCCTGTTGCTGTGTGTTTTTTGGCCGCTTCGTTGTTGTCACTTGCTATCCCCAAAACAATTGGGAAGGGACCTCTGTCCAATATGTTAAAGATGCCAAACCATCCATGAACATCGCGGTGTGCGCATGAGAAAGTATCCAAGCTTGGCTGTTTGTTTGTCTGTCTGTCTTTCTGTCTTGTTTGCAGGCTCTTATCGAGGGCTTTCGCACGTGTGTCTGGGTTCCGCTGCCCGACGGCTGGGACGAATTTCGAGATGACAAGACAAAGCAGCCGTTCTACATGCACCGCCAAACCGGCGAGAAGTCTTGGACGCGGCCAGAGATTGCGTGTGCGCGTGTGGTGGCGACGCAGGGCGTTACGCAACAGCCCTCGCAGCTCTTACCCAAGCGTCAACCGTCTCAACTGTCGACGCAGCCGTCGCAGCCGGCGGTCTCGGTGGTGCCGGGGACGGTGCATCTGACATCTCCTGCCGGCCAGTCGGCTCAGCAGGTGGCCCCAGTCGCTTGGGGGGCAGCAGCAGACACCTCGGTCGACGGGTAGGCAACGAACTCAATACGTCTAGTGCGGGTTCGCCGCACACACCACAAGTGTGCATCTCTCTCTTCTCTTTGGCTGTTTGCAAATCTGACAGCTGCTGAGAGTTGAGTTATTATTAGTGGGCTCCGGCGCATTGCATGTGCTTGCTATAATCCAAGTAAATTGTTGCATCGTGCGCGGCATGTGAAAGCGTTTTGAAAGACGGCGTCGTCCTTCATGTGCGCTGCCGCCCTGCTCATTGCGCGGCAGGGCGACACGGCGTGGGTTTTATTACTCTGTAATGCCACTCGCGCGGATGCTGAGTGGCTTATATGAAATGCATTGACTCGGGCACCGCTTTTGGCTGTGCGGTGGTGTCTGTGACTGGGGTGCCGTTCGCGTTCTTTGAAGCTGGTGTTTAGCGCGGCGCCTTGTTGGGGCGGTTTGGAAAGACTAGGGCGACGAGGGGAATTAGTCCTGGCGCTGGGAACGGTTACATGTTGTGTTAAGGTGTGCGGAGTGTAGTCCGCCGCATTGTGTAATGGTGGTGGTTTTGTGATATTTTCGGAGAACCTCTCACCCTGTGTTGCTTCACCCTTGATGTGTGTGTGTGTCTCTGTTTTGGCGCGTTGCGATAATTACCACTTAAGGCGGATCTTGGCGTGTCGGGACTGCATCTTCACCCGGGTGGTCGCGTGTGGTGGCGCTCAGGGCCCCTTGAGGGGCTCTGCTTGCGCGCACGGCACCACACTTCGTTTATATCTGGCTTATGCTTGGGATTAAAAGGCTGTGCGGACAATAACCCCACATGTTTTGTAATTGGACGTTTAAAACCCCGAATGCGTGTAGTAAGCGTGCCTGTATGTATGTATGTACGTTTGCCTGCCTGCTCTATCGTCGTCGTGTGTGTCGATCGTCATATCGTGTCTCTTCATCCCGTTTTGCGCAATGCAAGTTTGTGTGTGTGTGTTTTCAAATGCCTTACATGCGAGTCGTCGAAAAAGTTCGCTTTCAGCCTTTAAAGAACTGTGCACTTAATATATCTGACAGCACGTCTCTGGAGAAGTGCCCATAACATGGCCTATGGCTTTTGCTTGGCGGAAACATAGTTAACAGGTGGAGGCCAGGAAGGCGTGCGCTGAAAAGGGTGGCTGAGCAGCTGTTTGCGGGGTGTCCTTCCCGCGGGCAGGCGGACTCTGGTTGGTTGGTTGGTTGGTTTTGCTGCGGCTGCTTAGAAATGGGGGTGTTGTCTTCTGTTGTACATGTGCTGCTGTCTGCATGTTGGATTGGAACGTACTTTATGGTAAAAAATGCTGTCAGTGTGTTTTCGAGTCGATTAACGCAAACAGGACCTGAGGGTAGTCGTCGTCCAAAGGGTGACAACTTCGACAGAACCGGTGACTAGGTGCCAGCGCAACACCTGGACTAGGCACGTCACCATTGCGCGGTTGTAAATATCTCGTCGTCGTCGACATTTGTGTCTTTGTCTTTGCAGGTCCTGGACTCTCTTGGCCTATCGCGTAGTGCTCTGCTATAGATTGTGCAGGACTTGCAGTTCGTATGGCGTAGTAATACAGTGTGGTAATGGTGGATGGTGTGCTGTAATAATATGGTGTTCAATCCTATTAGAAATGACATCAAAATCCAAATGTGTCCAATTGGTCCGGAAGCCTCCCCCACTCTGTAACGACAACATATGTGTATCGTGCGCCATCACGTGACTGTAACTAACTGTGCTTGGATGGCCGGGGGGGGGGGTCAGCCAACTACAGCAAGAGATCTTGTGTGGCGTCGTTGTGGCCGTGTACAAGCAGTGAGTTTGTGCTCTTCTGTCTCCCCGAACGCCCGAGGTATTGCGTGCGCACGCGCGTTTTGTGAGGTTGAGCCATGAATTTTATGCCTTCCTCACTATTGCGTGTTATATTTCACAGCCTGGCATTCGCAGCAGCAGCCCGTGGCGCCGTATGGTACTAAAGGCGGGGCAATCTCTGCCGTGTAGTTGGGCCATGCAGGTCGGATGCGCTTTGGTACGCGCCTTGACAACCCCATCATTTGCATTGCGAACGGGTGGGCTTGCAGAACTGGAACTTTGCCCATGGCCCGTTCCGAGTTGAGGTGACTGCAGGGTTATGTGACCTTAAGAGCTGGCGATATCGTAAGGCCCAGACGAGCCAAGAGGCTCTAAAGTCAAGCACGCTATTAAAGCCAAACTTGTAATATTTCTAATTGTTTTATATATTTCTAGTAGCTTTTCACAGGATGTGAATTCCGCGCGAACATGGTGAAGGAGGATCTCTAGCGTGTTTGCCATACCGTAATGATACGAGTTTTTTCTGATACGTGTTTTTGGGAAGGCCCAAAATTAACGCTGAAATTATTTTGATGATATGCAATTTTGGGGACGGTCACGAGAAAAATCTACAGTTGTGATACACTTTTGGTGACGGCTCCAGGGCGTCCCGCGGGCGTGCTCACGCTTCGCGCGCTTACGCTTACTACCGCCAAGCTGCTATCAAAGTCCGAACAGCGCGGAACCTGCCAACTGGCTGGTGTCCAGGAGCCGTGGCCTGCTCAATGATGGCCTTGCCGGCCTCAGCGTCCGCTTCAGCAAGCTTTGCAATCCTCTCATCGGCATGTGCCTTCTCGCGCTCAGTCCTTGCAGCCTCAACCTCCGGCGCCACTCGAACGCTGGTAATGCCTGCCCTGAGCTCAATGGGAGCATTGGTGTCGAGCTTGGGTAAAAGGCTAGTAAGCTTAAGCTGTTTAGGCGCCATTCTGAGCGCGCTTTCTGAGGGTGGGCCTGTAAGCTAAAGTTCTTGTCCGATCAACTTAGGGGTAAAAGACGAAGATAACTACAAGCCAACAGCGTCTTCTGGAGGGCTTTTACTGTTGGTCGATACCGTTAACACGGTGTACGACACATTTGTGACAGCCAGTTTGGTGATGCCCATAAAATTTTGCCTAAGACCTTTTTCCACTGCTATGCATTTGGGGACGCCATACCAATTGCGTGTCACAAAAGAATCGTATCATTACGGTATACAGGATGTTGCGTTGGATTCTAGAACTTCTACTACTGCTGTTTGTGAATTTGGTCCAATATTTGAACTTTACCTCTGTACAGCGTATGTTAGTCTAAATAAGCAGTCTTATTAGGAAAAGTCTCTTCAGTCAGCATGCACCAGCCAGCACAGTAGCATGCAGCAGCTCAGCTTGCAGGTCTGGTCGCTCCACTGAACAAGTATAGACAAGGCACTTCTGATGGTTGGTTAGGCACTTTTCATTACATTCGCTTGGTAGAAAGAAGCCTGTTATGGCCATGACGCATGGGCTCGTCCTTCGCAACTGATGGGGCAATTGATGAGACGCCAGGTGCTCGGCGTCCTTGTCGTAAATCAAAAAACCATTAAGCTAGGTACCGTATATGCACGTGTTTTCGGTTTCCTGACCTTCGTGGCGGATTACCCTAGCGGATCGATTCTACCTGATCTGTCTTAGGGACTTTTGCAATGGATCTTTTTTCGTTATGAGCTGAAAGCAAGCGAAATCGTGGAAGGCTGTTGTTTGGCACTGCTAGACAGATGCTCCACAACAAAACACGCTGTTTGGCACTGCTAGACAGATGCTCCACAACAAAGCACGCTAAATCCTTTTGATAACAGGCACACAACTCGACACCACAGGAGCAACGTTAAGTAATCCGTTTTCATCACTTGTGGATCCTGAAACGCCGAATCATCATCGATGTACGCAGGCTGCCAGCAGACTCATCAGGTTTCGGTATCCCATTTTGTTCCCCTAAAGGGGATGAACTAAAGGGTCTACACAGCTTTACAGTGATGGTTAGGTAGTAGCTACTAATGCTTACAAGATATATAATGGAGATCTTGTCTGAATGAAGAGAGGAGATACGCAAGCGAGACAAACATTGGCCCAGCACGATCGCCGTACTTCGGTTTTTACATGCTTGACTTGATCCAACGTACGATATACAATTTACAACTGCCTTGCCAGCGCTGCTGCGTATCACTCGCTTATCATCTGAAAGCCCATTTAGCCGGAGAGCATCTGGGGACCATTACCTTCTCTGCCGGACAGCACACATCAACCACATCAACCTCATCAACACACAACCTACACGCCAAAACAACCTACTTGCAACCCAACTCCCAACAACAAAATTTATCCCCGTGTTAAGGTGGGCAAAATCCTGCTCGCTGCGTAGTGCAGCATTTTTATGTTGCATTTTTAAGAGTTTTCTGTTCGAGCTCAGCACCTAAAAGCACCTGCCAACAGCGACGACAGAAACCGCCAACAAGGCCACCAGAAGGCCAACAGGGCAAAAGAGAAAAGCCCAGAGCGCGGGCTTTTCGCGATATTTTATATCGCCACATGGCTGTTCATGGCGGTACTGTACTACTCTACTACAGCCTCTTTTGATCTTCGTTCTTTTCGTCTCCACTTTCCCTTCCAGGATCTTCCCCCTCCCCGCGCTCTCTCTCTTTCTCTCTTACACCTGCACGCAACTGGAAGATAATTACTTCTTAAAACACGTCGTACCGAGGGTCGAGTACCTCTCCTAACCCCTTCCTCCCTCACAGCGGAATGTAGTCCCCATGGCCCCCCTGGCGTGGAACACTAACGGCCTCAGCATCCGGATGACGGGTTCTCAAGATTGGCGATCTGCAAAAAATAAATCGCCAGAAATGCCTAGGTAGGCAGGTAGGTAGGTAGGTAGGTAGGCAGGTAGAACCAACTGAATAACAACTTGCGATAATATACACGCACGTGCACGGAGCACGTCGTCGCCCTCATGCTGTATGCGGCGTGTGATGATGATGATGATGATGTGCCCCCACAGGTGCATCCACAGGTGCGTCCACACACACACACACACAGAGGTGCTGCTGGTACTGGTGCTACACCGCCACCACCAGCGCCGCTGCGCGGTGTTTCAAAAACGCTGAAAGATGCCCATTTCTACTCACGATCGAGCTGTTCGAGCTGTCCTAAACAGGCAGGTCGACAGACAGATAGACAGACAAACAGATAGACAGCTAAGCTAGGAGGCAGACAGAAAAGACAGACAGACAGGTAGACAGACAGGTCGCATGACACACAGAACACAGGTAAAAAACACTGTGACCTGCGCGACCGAAGCGCTTTGGATGATTCTTCACACAGAGGCACACAGGGCACACCGCGATAAGCCAGCCCTACGCTATTATAAGAACCTCTCGCACCTTCGCTACTAGTTCCCCCTCGCTCCTTCAATAACTGATCCAAACAGCGAACTGACTAACGGATCTAAATAAAGACACTGTCATATAACCCAAGTGCCAATTAACACGAGTTTCTTACGTGAACATGCCCGTCTACACACCACCGCTGCCTTTGCCGGCACGAGAACAAATGAATAGAGCAAAATGTGGGACACCACCTTCGATGTTGCGCACCTGGCATGGAGGCTAAGTAAATACAAAACAAGTCCCCTCGCCTCCAAAATGCGAGTGAAAGACTCGCGCGTGCCGGGGCCCTTCATCGCTTCGAGGGGGTTAAGCAACAGCATATCATAGAACCACTTCTTACAATTGACCGCAACAAGTCGACCCACATTCACAAAAACAGTACAACAAGCTATGGGACTTAGGGTCCCATAGCGCTCCTATGCAAAGGAGCACGAGACCGGCCGGTCTTCAAGGACAGTGCCAATAAATTTTAAACCGCCGTACACAGAACCGCAGTACCATAGAATAGAAACTGCTCCAGCACGTCTCCGGGCATCGTACATTGTCGTACATCTTCACCAAAGCCCCTCTGCGGCCTCTGTCACCACCACCACCACCACCACCACCTCCGGGCCCGTGGTGAGCAGGTCAGCAACCCCGGACGGTAAAAAGCTGCTACTCGCGTTGATGCTGCTGCTGCTGCTGTTGTTATTGTTGCTCGTGTTATGAGGACCTCAAAGTGGCGCTGTATGCGGGGCTCGAACCGAGGATGTCTAAGCTGGAACGGCTTGGGCTCGAGGTGATGTTACTGTGGTGATGTTGTGGGCTGGTATTGGTGCTGGTTTTTGCGGTAGTGCCGGTACCGCTTGCCAGGGCTGCCTCAAACTTGCTGGTGGACATGGTGAGCACCTTTTTGAAAGACGACAGCTCGGGATCGTGGACCAGGCCGCGATCCACCACCACCTTCGAAGTGAGATGAAATGGGGTTTCGGAGGTACAGCGTTATAATACCATGATATGGGTATGTATGTATCGTCAAGTGAGGTATGTATGTGAGGTACGTCGTATGTGAGGTACGTACGCATGGCCGGCCGGCTGGCTGTGTGGACACGTAACGCCTACACAGTAATAACGCCTACGCAGTAACGCATACACAGGCCCCCCCACCTGCAATCGCCCCAGTGCCGTATCAGACGCCACAAGGCAGCGCCCCAGGGAGGGCGGCGACATGGCCGCCAGCTGCTGCCTCCACAGCGGCACCTGGTCGGTCAGCCGCCGCAGCTCACTCCACCGGAGGCCAAGGCGGCGGGAGTTCACTCCGCAGATCCCTGGACAACCTGGGGGCGACCGAGGGAGGTGCGGGAGAGGTGCGGGAGAGAGGTGCGGGGAGACACACACATCGTGGGACATATATATATATATACAATACAATACAAACATGAACCCAACAAGGTGTGCGAGGTGAAGGAAAACACAGGTGAAAACAGAACTCACGCAAAACGAAGATCTGCAGATCCAGATGCAGATCTTTTGGGAGCTGAGCTGCTACAGAAAAGGTTGGTACCAAGTGGCCATGAGGAAAAAAATAACGCTCAGCCAGCAAAATTCCCAGCAAAATTCAACAAGGTCCCCGTATCGAACCCCACGGAGGACCCAAGCGATAGAATAAATTGCAGAAAGAGCCCAAATGCAAGTGACACAAGTAAGCGACAAGAGAACACAGTCAGAGCGGCAACCGGCACCACCACCAGGGGGCGCAGGGGGCCGTTGTTGACATTCGCCCAGAACACGGGTACTTGGGACGGATGTACGACGACAGATAGATGTACAGCCGTCCCCCCAACTCAACCTCTTGACACCCCCAACCAAACGGCAGGCCCCCCCACCCCCAACCGCACCCCCACCCCCCCACCCCCCGTAGGACCCGGGCAATCACAACCCACCGGCAATCATTAGCGCCACCTCAAACAGCGACATGTCCAGCGCCGCGCTGGTGCCGATCACGAAGGTCGCCAGGCTCTTGAGGAAGAGCCGCGTGGGGGTCCAGGGAGGGCGAGAGGGTAGAGGGTAGAGGGGGAGGG
>NW_003307576.1:1421403-1445840 GCF_000143455.1 Volvox carteri f. nagariensis
GGGAGGGGGGCCGGGGTCGTGGGCGAGGTAGAGGGCGAGGGGAGGTTATAGAGGGAAGGGGGAAGGAGGGAGGATATTTTAGTAATGTCCGGTACTGGTTCCCATCCTCCTACCATCCTTAACCTTTCAACTTTCCCCCATATCCCGCCAATATCCCATATCCCCCAAAACCCTACATCCACCCAAACGCTTCCTGCACTCCCACGCACATGCCCGCTCACCTGGGCTGATTTGGACAGCAGCTGCGGCCGCTGCCGTACCACCTGCCGTAATTTGTCCTTCGACACGGGCAACAGTGCGCCGAGGAGCTCCAAGCGGCGCGCCACAGGGAAATTAGGCTGCCGCAGCGCCTGTCGGTCGGGGGGAACAAAACGGCCCTGATGTCAGGTGTGCTGCTTTTCCTCAGAGTTGTGAGTGTGTGTGTGTGTTGGTGTGTGTGTATGTGTGTGTGTGTGTGCGCGCTTTTTAATATCTGAGCCGCGATATGGGA
Organism: Volvox carteri f. nagariensis; assembly: GCF_000143455.1. Lineage (NCBI taxonomy): Eukaryota > Viridiplantae > Chlorophyta > Chlorophyceae > Chlamydomonadales > Volvocaceae > Volvox > Volvox carteri. Next base: position 1,421,894 of record NW_003307576.1, read on the forward strand.
GGAGGCCGAAGTGGTGTGTGTGTATTTGTGTGTGTGCCACACGCACACACACACACACACACACACACACACGCGCGCGCACATACACACACATGCATGTTGACAAACACACGCACACGCACACGCACATACATACACGCACACTATTTTTTACAATATAGCGCGCACCAGGCCGGGGCACTTGATGACAATCTTGCCCGCCTCCTGCAGTCCGATTTCCAGCGCCTCCGAAACCGCCTCCACGGTGCCTTGCAGCTGCTCGTACGGCAGTCCGATCAAGGCCGGGTTCCGGAGCGCCAGCTGCACGCACTCCCCGGGCGGCAGTCCAAAGGCCCGGGAGAAATGCTCCAGGGAGAGCAGCAACGTCTCGGCTGGTGTAGCGAGCAGGAGGGGCTCCCTGTGAGGTACAGGAGGTGAGGGTTGAGGCGGTTGAGGCGGTTGAGGCGGTTAACGTGGAGGAGGTGGAGGAGAAGGTGGAGGTGGAGGACAAGGTGGAGGAGAAGGTGGAGGCGGTTGAGGAGAAGGCGAATGTCAAACCCTTGGGAAAAAACAGCTTTGAATGCGAATGGAGAGCAAGAAGGAACAAATGTGGAGGTGAGGATAGGCGGGTCGTGAGGTTTCATGACTTTCATCATGCCAAGCTACAGCTGCTGCTACTGCTACTGCTACTGCTGCACACCGAGGTACGGTATGGTCACAACAACACGAGGAGGAGCCACTACTGGGAGCGGATTGTACGGCGGTCGCGGTCGCCCACCGGAGGGGGGGGAGGTGCCGGGCTGCCGGGCCGGCTCGCCATCACACCCGCGCACCCACTTCTCCTATGCCGTACTACTGTCGTACCTAGCATGGAAGGCTAGGGCGTAGTCCTTGCCGCAAGCCTCAATCCAGCTCCTTCGCCGGGGGCGGGCGGGGGAGAAAAAGAGATCACGGGTAATGTGTAGGTGTAGGTGTAGGTGTATGTGTAGGTGTGTGCACGCGTGAGTGTGCGTGTGCGTGTATTTAACACGATTACGTAGGACAGCGAACGGAAGTGGGAAGAAGAAAATTAACGCCCCAAGGCAAGGTTAAGGGGGAGCAGGACGAAGGAGGCTAAAAGCAAAAGCACATCAAGGATAATACGACGCGGAGGAGGACGACAGGCGGTGGAGGAGAGAGCCCACATCTCAAGACTTGTGGTACGAAGGCCTCCTGAAACTTCTCCACAAGTGATGCATGGCGCATGTGGGGAGATGAACTGGCCGGGGGGTGAGAGGGCCCCCGCAGGAGGGGGCACCGGCACGGCCCTACCGCCGGGGTGTGTGATGGGGGGTGGAAAGCTGCCCAACATGCCCCAGCCTGACAACGTGGCCCCCCAGTGCCCTCCCCTCCCCCCTAACCCCCGTGGGGTTACCCCACCCCATCACTGTCCCACCCCAGCATTTATAGCGGGATCAGGAAACCGAGACAAGGGCAAAACACCTGAGCTGCGCAACAACCTAGCCTGGAGAATTTCCTTTTGTCTATGTGGGAAGGAAACAACCGATTTTCCAACCGAATTTGGATCTGGATCCATCCCCCCAACCCGCGGCACACACGATGCACATTTACGACAATACCCGGCACGGCCCCCTGGTCCCGCAGGTCAGTCGGGGGCACCTTGTTTGTTCTCTAATGCTGCTGGGCGTCATCGCGGCAAGCGTCTCCGCTCGCTTGCCGTACATGGCGCGCTCCGGCAGCCGTACGCCCATGATCTGCTCGTACACGTCGTTCACGACCTCCGCCGCGGAGTTGTACTCGCCTCGCGGGTCTTCCAACTCGCCCTCTTCACCCTCCTCGCCTCCGCCAGCGCTGGTGGTGGTGGCGGCGGCGGCGGCGGCAGCGGTGGCGGCAGCCGCCGTCGCCGTCGCCGTCGCCGTCGCCGCAGCGGCGGTGGCGTTTCTGTCCAACGCGGCCCTACGTACTGTGCGCTTCAGCACATCAGAATATTGTGCCCTCCGTTTGACTTTGAAGACCCTGCCAGACAAAGAGTACGGCCGTGGTCGTGGCAATGCCGCCGCCGCCGCCGCCGGCTCGCCCTGGCCCTGTCCGGCCATAACGTCATCGCTGCCACGGGCCGCCGGCTCCTTCTCCCGTACATGCTGTTGCTGCTGCTGCTGCTCATGCTCATGCTCCTGCCGTTGCTGCTCCTGATCTTGCAGGTCGCGGGCGGCCGACGGGACACTTGCCGCGACCGCCGCCGCCGCCGCCGCCGTCGTCGTCGCCGAAACCTGCTGGTGCTGCGGCGCCAGCTGACGGTAATAGTACGAGCGACGGCGCAGCGCACGCAGCGCTGTCGCCGGCATCCGGTCGCCGTCGCCCACAATCTCCAGCGCCTCCGACGGCACCGACAACGGCAGCCGCAGCACCCGCGGCCGCCGCCGGGTGCTTATCCTCAGCCCGACGGATCGAGTGTACGGCGGCAGCTGTGCCTTAGCTATTGGTTGCAGTAACTGCAGTAGTGACCCACGGGTCGGCAGCTGACGCGCGAGGAGCGCGCCGCCGGCCGACGCCGCCGCAGTCGCCCCCTCACTCCAGCCCCCCTCCGCATCAACATCGTCAGTTTCCGTTAAGTCCTTAACCGTTAACGGTTTTAGAACGAGCTGACTGTCGTTGGGCTGCGGGAGGCCCAAGAAGCCAGGCAGGGGGTTGTACGGCGCGGCGTGCTGACCGCGCTCGCGGCTGCACTCAGCAGAGCCGGCGTCTGCGCGCGCGGTGGCAACGGCCGCGGCGGCTGCCGGGTTGACCGCCGCCACCCCCATCGTTGCCGCGGCGGCGGCGGCGGCGGCGGCTGCTGACGGCTGCACCTGCCGAGCAAAGCTCCGAAACATGTTGGCCAGGTCACGCAGCATGTTCGCCTGCTCTCGCTGCTGCTGCCTCCGCTCCTCTAGCACCTGCTCTCCCGCTGCTTGACGGTTCCCCGGCATCTCCCGTACATGCCGCCGCTGCTGCTGGTCGTGTTCCGCCGCCGCCGTCGCCTGCTGCTCCCGCCGCCACTGCCGCCGGTCCTCCCCCTCCTCCTCCCCCTGCGGTTGTTGATGATCGAGCCGCCGGCGGCCAGGCCCTTCAACTCCGTCGCCCCCAGACTCCCCCTCCCCTTCCGCCACGGCCGCCGCTGCCGCCGCCACGCGTTCAAGGGACCTTGCGAACTCCTCATTGGCGCGTTGCACCTTATCCCTCCGAGTTCGTTCTCCCGCCTCCGCCTCCGCCTCCGCCGCCGCCTCCGCCGCTGCTGCAGCTGCCACACCTCCAACTGCCGCAGCTGAGGTTCCTGCGGCGGTCACAGGTCTCGCCGTGCGATGGCCGCCCACATAGCGGCCCGCCGGCGCCGGCGCCGCCTCCGCCAGCGGGTCCCGCCGCCACGGCAATCCTCCGCTGCGCTTCAACCCACCGATCCGCGCCTCACGCTCCTCACCCGCCACCTCCACCGCCTCCTCCACCTCCACATCTACATCATCAACCCGCAGCCCTTGCTTACTCGCCGGTGCGAGCGCTTTCCCTTCCTGCCGCTGTTGCTGCTGCCGCTGCCGCTGCTCCTCCCGCCGCCGCCGCTCACCAATGCGCAATTCGGCCAATGCTTCAGCAGTGCGCCGTCGCTGCCGTACATGATCCGCATCATCCGCGCGGCTGTTGGTGGCGGCAGCTCCACCGTTGCCAACGCCGCCGCCGACGCGTCGGCGGCCGCCAAGCATTCCACGAGAATCTCCCTCTACCGTTGTCGCCGGCGCCAGCAGCTTGTCTCTCCCATGCGACGGCGGCGGCGGGAGCGGCTCCGCTCGAGGCGGCTCCGCCGCAGGTGCCGTACCCTCCTTGGGCTCAACTGGCGAGAAGATGAGCTTAACGGAATTGGCGGAGGGCGTCCTGGTTTCGGAGCGCATATTGCGGTACAAGGCCGCCTTGATCTGCAGCGCCCGAGCCCTCGCCGCAACTAGACTCTCGGGACTGGAGGGGCCAGAGCCGCTGCTGCGGTTGCTGCTGCTGCCGCTGCTGGAGGCGGCGGCAGCGGCGCCGCCGACGTCACCGTCAAGCGGTGTACGATCCAGAGCGGGTGCCACGGATACCGTTTCGCTGGCGGTGGCGGTAACCTGGCCCTGGCCCTGGTCCTGGTCCGGTCCAGATCCTCGTCCTGAAGAACCTGGTTCGGGCTCTTCATGGCGGAGACGCCGGTTACGGGAGCCCGGGGGCCTCGGCGGCATCGACGCGGATGTCTCTATGGCCGCTGCTGCGGCAGCAGCCTCCGCGGCTTCCAATGCGGCGCTGACGGTGGCGGCGACCTGGGCCGCTGACATCGCAGCGGACGCATCCGTACGGTCGTACGTCCGTCTGGCGCTGCGGAAAACAGGAACACCTGTGTCGCTTGCTGCTGAGTCTGCCGCGGAGTCGGACTCCGGCTCCGAGGCCCGCGGCATGTGTGGAGTGTCCCGACGTGTCCGCCGGATGGGGGGAGTAGGTTCGTCGGTAGGTTCATCGGTAGGTTCGTCGGTAACCCCTGTGATGTGCGTTGCCGTTGCCGTGGCAGCGGCGGCGGCGGCGGCAACGGCGCCTGGTCCTATTGGGTTTAGGTTCGCTGAGAGGTGGTGAAGGGGAGCTTTGATGTCTGTTTGGGCGCCATGGACACCTGCCAAGGAGTTGTCCGCGTGTTTTGGAGCGAGCTTAGGACTTATCGCTGCCGGCTTCGTCGACCGCTTAGGACCGGCGCGGGTGGACCGTCGCCGGGTGTTCGGTTCGATGGATGTGTGGCCATCTGGCGACAGCCAAGAAGCCGCGTCGACGCCTTGCGCATCGGGCGCGGTGCTTGTGGCTTGGGTGCGGACATGGCCACATGAGAGTGCGTTGGACCACCTATAGCCCAGGAGCGGGACCCCTGCAGATGGTGATTTTGGATGAAATCATAGATCCCGTGCAAGAGAACGCCAGAGTAAGGCAGGTTAGCTTGGGGTTCACGCTGAGAGGCCCGCGTTTTCATGGAAGACGTACCGCTCACACCGGACAACCTGAATGATGAGCTATATGTATGATTTTGAGAAGCAGCCCCACGTGTTGATTGGGGGCAGCAGGCCATACGGTTAATTTACTTGCGCTCAGTTGCACAACCTGAAGCTTATCCGGGCTAAAAGCTGTAAGCTAAACACAATTCCAGGATAAAAAATCGCTTCGTGAAACACACTGGTTGTATTATAAACTATGTGACTTGTGGCCCAGGGACCATGGGCCAGCATTTGATCCAGAGCTTTCAGTTATGAGCTCGCAACTCTGCCAAGTACCAGCTACAGCATACACAACAATACAAATACCTTGGCACTAGTTAGGATACTCATTCTCACCCTACCATAAATTTTCCTTCCATCAGCCACCATGCAAGCAGGTTTGCAGAGTCACATCGTTACTGCGTTTCGGCCTTGGTGGAAATCTTTCATAATCATCTAAATTTTGCGTGTTACAGGCCGCAGCACTTGTTTTCATTCTTCGGGCCGTCAGACCTGTCTCTCGATTTCGTGCTCTAAAAAGGCCGCCGTGTGTCCCAATGTAATCCAAAAGGCAAAGGTTTTTGCCACAGTGGGATCCATATGGCAGCGCCACCAAGAGCGGCCACAGCAGGTGTGCGATGTGCGATTGTCGGTGGCTGAAGAGCCGCTTGCAGCTGTTTTGATTCTTTTGACTAGATCTAAACTTCTGTTGCAGGTTCTAAGGCAGGAGCTGAAGGGTGGAATCAATTGGATGGGTGCTGTCCTCCCGTTCGCGACGGCAGCCCAGTCGTCGGCGGGCTCAACCGCAGAAATTTACGGCGCTATTGCCAAGGCCCTGGATGTAAGTTGCAGGATCGTGCTTCTAGTCGGCCTAGAAAATGAAACGGGGACGTCGCACGCATGGAAACCTTTTGCTGCGTCCGCTTCGTATTAGATAGCCCCCAGTTATGGTGCCCAGCCTCCGGAGCAGTTTGGTGTTACCCGGACCAGGCTTACAGTAATCCAGATCCATTCCCATGAAGCACGAATCAAACAATCGCTCCATTGGCCTGAAAGTCGGCTGCAGCTGTCGGGCAGCTATGACTGTCTGTTGTCGGCGTTGTGCTTGGGCCTGCCTACCACGCTGTGTGCAACAACATAAGCTCATCAGGCGCCTAACACGGCGTCTTTCACCATTGCCTCTTTTTCGTCCTCGTCCACCAGAGCCTCTGCTGCAGCCTCGAAGCTTTGTCGCCTACTCTCGGAGATGAAATGCCTCATGCAGCGCAGAGACGCGTGGCAACAAATTAGTTTTAAAGTTTTTGTTTTTTAAGTTTTAACCCTGGTTTCAATCTCACCTTGGACGTCACACAGCACCGTCTTAGATCCCCACGATAAGACGCGCGCGCTCCCGCGTCACAATTTTCTTACTGTAATACATTCCGAATTGCGCATGCGACCCGGGCCTCCGCGAATCTGTTGATTGAAGTATTTTTTATGGAACCGGATGATGAACACCGCGCGCCCTGCAGATTTACTTGTTGGTGCTGACGCTGCGGGTCATCCTGACCTGGTTTCGGAACATCAACTGGTTCAACGAGCCTTTTGCGACACTGCGACAGGTGCGTCCCCTGGTCATGATGATGCTGAAAATGTCTAGCTTGCTATATGAGTCTCACGTTATAGCAGCAGACCCGAGCGGATCATCGGTGCCGATGCTGAACACATTTGAACACATCGGCTTGTACGATGATTACTTTAATTTCTGAAAATGTTGTGTGCGAAACTTGTCCCATGTATTGCGTCGCGCAACAACTTCGGATTATGAGAACCGCCCCACGCTCAGGTTCCCTCCTCCAAACCTCCGCCACGGACTCAATCACTAGCACCATTCCCTGTGTGTGTTCTCGCCACCTCTGCAATAGTCACCAGCTATGTCCTCTCTCTGTCGACGTTTTCATGCCTTGATATACCGTAAGGCCTAGTGCCTCTGTTTCCAGTGGAAACACCCCGTACCGTACTGCTATTGTACATTCCTGATATTACACGATTCAGGGTGGCCGTGAAAATGGGGCTGGAGTTTTTACGTGACATTGCCATTTCGGGACAGCCATGAGCAGATTTTGCAGTTGTGTTGTCACAATTATCGGGACGGTATCGAAAGTAGGTAGTCCAAAAATGGATAGCAGGAAGTTTAACTTGGTCTGCTCGAGCGGCCTAGAGAAGTAGGGTGTAGTCTTTTCATGGCTACTACCAACAGTGTGTCATCCCTTGCAAGAAATAATAAGTATGAAGCGTGAAAACCAACCGGAAAAGGATGGAAAGCGCTTTAAGTACTTGGGCGCCATTTGTACATAGTAGTTCGACAATTTGGGACAGACCCTATTTTTTTGATAGGGATAATTTCCACTGACACGCCTTTCGTGACATCATCCGAAATGAATATCAGGAAATGTACAATAGCAGTACGGTATTTATTTACCAACAAGATCGTAATTATATTATTCGCTACCTCGGTGCTGAGCCCTAGTGCCTGGTCCGGTCGGTCCTCCTTTAAACTTAATACTTCGTGCTCTAACTACCCGCTCGAGCTATCCCTCTTGATTTCGGCACCTTGCGGCTTCCTGGCTTGTAAATGACTCTGACTGGTCCTCCCTCCCTGCGGATTCCGGTCCTTCTGTCGTTTTTTGAAAAAAAAACTTAGAGAAGAATCCGTCCCCCTCCCGTTCCTGCGCCGCGTCCAGTTCACGGACCCATTTCTCAACGTGTTCCGTGGCATTCTGCCCGCCTTTGGCGGCATCGACGTGTCGCCCATGCTGGGCTTCCTGCTGCTCAACTTTGTGCGCAATCAATTAGTCCACCTGTCCCGTACCATGATCCTGTAAGAATACGACATGTGTACGGCACATACGGTCCGGGCGAGTATCCATGTACGGCATGTGTACGGCATATTGCACATGGCACGTTTTGTGATATGTGCGTGTTGTTTTCCGAATCGGCCGCACGCGGGGAGGACGGGACGGGGTGGGAAGGGGTGGGTTAAAAGGGAAGGGGGTAATTGCCCCCCTGGTTGGACCTGTGGACCTCTGGGGCGCCGTGGAACGGTGCTCTGGGCCGCCGTGTAATACCTGAAATTGGATATGTAGAGTTATTTTGTATTGAAGTGCCGACCTGCCCGGCCTTCCGAGAACCTTAGCTAAACTGATTTCGTGGGATGGTAGGCCCGCGGCACGGCGATTGGCTGGCTGGTCGGTCTGGTCGTGTGGCTGTGCATGTGAGGGCATGGGGGGTAGATGTGGAATAGAAAAGGGGGGATGGAAAGGTGGACGCGGGGGTGATTAGCGGCCGGGAGAACGGACGGTTACGTAGTAGGGCATGGGCATGGGCAGTAAAATGATGCCGAGAGTAGGGCTTTGTTCTGCGATCTTGCGGGACCATTTAATGCGTTTGCGTGTGAATGAGTGTGAGAGCGTAATCACGGGAGCTGTGGTGGTGACGCGCGCCGATGTGTCGCATCATGTAACTGTCGCCTCGATAAGGTGTGTGTGTGTGTGTGTGTGTGTGTGCGTGTGCGTGTGTGTCCCTTCCAGCTCACAGCATTGACAGAGTCCCTCAAAAGACTTCAAATAACGACTGCGCTTGAAATTCAAGGATTCAAACAGTAGGAACCTCCAGAAAAAGGAATAAAGGACGGGGTACGATTGCTTTTGGGATGGGTGAGCGAGGGGCTGTATCCCCAGCTGCTGCTTCGCACGCTAATTATCAAGGAGGGCCGGGCAGCGGTCCGTGTAATGCCCAAAACAGGGGCCTTAATCATTGCGCGCTCCTTACGTGCTGCCTTATTATTTTCTCGCGATGGGTGTCGCTTTTGTCCCTCCTTGCTTCTCTTGAACTCGTTGAGGAGGGAATTTAGAGAAGGGGACTTTAGGAGGTGATATAAGAGACATCCTTGTTGTTGTTCTGCCTCCTGCTTGAACTTTTATTCACACCAGCAGATGGTGATGGCAGGCTACCTATCACCTTCCCAGCAACTTAACCTACTCCTCAAAAATGCCCCTTTTATGTATGAGGGTATAAGGGTCTAAATTCTTAGGCTCATCCTGTATCTCAAGAAACCAGGATTGGTGAAGAAACAGGCGATGAAAGCAGAACGTATGCGCACCCCAATCGGTTACAGCAATATTTTTAAAATGTCGGAACCTCTGGCGGGCCAGACATCTTCAGTACATATTTCTTGTTCTCAACCAGGTATTGGAGCCGTATGACAATCTGTTTGTTCGTACAATCTGTGGGTTCGTCCGTCCGTATATGTTAAGGAAGTAGCTTAGCAGCTGCAATATGCTGCAGCATGATCGCCACCATGATTTTCCTGCTGCGCGGCCTTCTTGAATGGCACAACGGTAGGGTGCCACGACACGCATCTCGGATGGAATGTGCTTACTGGTCGCGGTGCGGTGGATACGGTCGAGCAAGGTACTGATTGACGCAGCGATAGGTTATGTACATATAATGATGAGCAATATCATATTCACTAAGGCTGGCTTGCGAATTCAAATTGGATTACAGGCTTACAGCCATCCAGCCACAGGCCTCCAACAGTACGATAAATCTTACTTTTCCAGCGGAAATTAGGGTCTTATCTTATAAATGAAGATCAAATGCCTGTGAATCGTTAGGCGAGAGTATATGATGTGAGTTTTTGGAGAAAACTTTCGTCGGTGTGGAAGGGTGTTGTCCCGATTCGTATGTTGTGTACGTTTGTTCCATTGAAAGTAAGATTATGGAGAGCTGCAATTATTGCAAGAGATTTCCATTACCTGAGTACGTGGCTTTCTTTTATGCAGTTGGCATGCTTGCGGATGCTCACTCCGGTCCCATCGCCGCGCTGTGTTTTATCCAGATTTATGATAGCATTATATAATTAAAACAACGTATCGCTTCTATGTACAGTCTTGGAGCTTGATGTCTGGCCGTGCCTCCAGGCTGCGCCATCGTTGCGCTTGAGTGAAGGCGTCACGCCAGACGCTTGGAAACCCCTGCCAGAGTACGTCTTCCATTCCTGAAAGCAATCCATGCCAACAAGCGGCACCGCTTCCCATGAAATCATGCGCATGTGACCCAGGCGGTTTTGTCGTAAACGCAGGTTCAGGACGAACCGCACAACAAGGTGAAACCTTTCAGCAAATCATATATCACATCTAAAATAATACAAGGTTTTTAATGTCGGTATGTAGCTTTCAGAGGTCAGCAGGGAATCGCTTCGCATGACTATTACCAGGTTTGCGGCATCGCAATATCTCCATCTCTCTAAGCGCATAATTCTGATGCATTATCTGTGTTATCGTGTTTCTTCTAGGTAATCTTGCGTGACGACGTTGACCTCGCCGAACGTCCTTTGGCTTCGGACCTCGACGAGCTTCCAAGGGGGCACGGGGTTAGCCCTCGTCGTGCCACCTGCCGCCTCCTGAGAGGCATTCGTCGTATCCTCGGAAGTGACGACCTTTCGCAAACGCGTTCACGACCCATCGCAACATCACAGGACGCGGGTCTGGCGACTGCTGTGCCACCGGGGCAGCAGCAGCAGCAGCAGCAGCACAAGCAGCAGCAGCAGCACAAGCAGCACAAGCAGGACAAGCAGCACAAGCAACAAAATCAGCAAAAGCATTTGCTGATACAACAACAAGACCAATCGGCATTGCGTAGTCTCCTCGGAACGCGATATCGACAGCTCGTCCGGGTGCGTTTCGAATGAGCATGAATTAAAGAACGCCATTGTCCCTAAAACCACAGGAATTTTTGTAACCATTAATATATACTGAATGTTTGGCCAAAACCATGTGTCCTTACCTTTGCAACCCTAAAAAGTGCGGCCAAGAGCAGCAGTATAGTAGCAGGAATAGAAGATGGATAGTTTATAGGCATTGCAACTAAGAGAGCCGCTCCTGTGACGCATGCACGTTATGCATGCAGACATCCTTTCATTCTGGCAGCACCACCACCACCACCAGCACCACCACCACCACCAGCACCGGCACCGGCAACGCGGCAACAGCAGCAGGTTGCTCGCTTTCCACCGCTGCGGCCCCAGAGCTGCCTCCCACAGAACCCACCACGGCAGTGGAACTGGATGCGATGATGCCCATACAAGTGGTCGAGGCATCAGCATCGTCAACGGCTGCGGCGGCGGCTGTAGAACCGCAACTGTATCAAGAAGTTTCCCGGACAGCCGGTATCGCCCCCTCAGACTCTAACCCCACAAAGTTCGTACAGCTCGTCAACTCAGCGATGCTGCCTTACGCGGAGATCGGACCGCGTGTGATATCCGTTCATGAGCTAGCCGACATGAAGTCAATAGACACGGAACTCCTTTGCCGTGAGATGTGTGAAATCGACCAGTTTGAGGTACATCCTCGAGTCGACTACACCTGGTGGGATGAGACCGTCATGAGCGGCAGCCGCGAGGGCCGTGCGGCGGTAGCCGGGGGATGCAGCTGCTGTAGATGGCGCTGTGATGGGAGGAGCCGGTGCTGCGACCAGGGCTGTGGCTTCACCTTCAGTTGGAACCACTCGCCAACACTGTCGTCAATGTCGTCCTCGTTGCTTGCTGCAGCCGCAGCTAAAGAAACTACGGCGGGAGTGTCGGCGGCGGCGGTGGCAGCAACGGCCTGGAAGGACTCTAGCCCGCCGCTTCGTCACAAGTTGAACACCACAGCTACGGCACCACTACCACAGCTACGGCACCAATGCGGGTTGGGTAAGAACTGTCGTACAGAATATTGCTACTGCTGGAGTAACGCTCGCAGGTATACAGTGGTGGCGCCAACCCAGACGAAGACTGCAGTCATGTCTGCATCATCATCAGTAGCAGCAGGAGTAGGAGCGTCGGCAATACCGCAGGAGGCGGCGGCGGCAGCGGCGGCGGCGGCGACGGACAGTGACGACCAACGTTTCACTATAGTACACATAGGGCAGCTCCAGCCCCAGCTCCAGCCCCAGCTCCAGCTCCATCAGGCCCCGGGCGCGGCGGCGGCGGCAGCGTTGGCGGTGCAGGTGCATGAGCCTGAAAATGATGTTACACAACGGGCGCAATGCTGGGGCCATCTCTGCGGACACTCGAATGACACGTCACACATGCTCGACTTCACGGCCTTCACCTGCAGCTACGAAACCGGAGTCTTGGAACCTTCTGGCAGCTGTGATGTGATGGCGGCCGCACCCCACTGATGGCGTCGTTTGGAATGTCAGCCAAGGCGTGGATGCGGACGGCGTGGAGCTTGGCGCCAATGCAATACTTGGCAGTGATGATTGATCGGTCCTGTGCCAGCATAATCCCCCCCGGGGGTGATGCCCGTAGGATTGGCGACTCTCGACGCTGGAATCAGCGCCCTGGATGCATTTACATACACTCCCCTTGCCTACCATTTTACCGTCCTTTGAGTCGGTGTATAACCGCACCGTCCACGATTTTAAATGATGGCGGCATGTTGCAATCCCCATGTGGCAACATGCGAAGCTCTTGGCCACCATTACAAACCCCCACACGCCGATGTTGCTGACGCACAGGGGCAAAAAACCCCGGTGAACCTGCTGCGTTGTGCGTGTGTGGCATGTGTACGAATATATGGTAAAATAATAGTATGGAGGTGGGCTCAAAGGTGTGGGGAGAGGTAGGGACGCATATGGCACGTGTCCTCGGGTTCTCTAAGGTCATTAGCCGCTTTCACCTCAACCTACGCCTCCGACAATTCATTATCTGAGGTAAAGGCAACTCGAAGCTGCATAACTTGTGCTATATCCCCAGTACATGCCTGTATGTATGTATGTATTGGGGATATCTCGTGATATGTGTGTCCAGAGCCATAACCGGTACCAGACGTGTTTCTCAAATCGTAATGAAAATCAGAAGACCTTTTCCGACGAAATTCCCACGTGTGCTGTGTAAGATTCCCAAGTACCGCTGTTGCTTGCGGTTTTCCGCCTTGAGTGGACTGGTGTATTATTTGTTGGACAGACAGATATTAAAGATGATTGACGAATGGATAAAGGCGGATGGATAGTTCGAAAGGATGGGTGGATTGGCTTAGGCCCCTCTTTACCTCATTCCTGTGCTGTGATACGATGCGAGAGGTTGCATATGCTGTAGCTGCGGCAGCAGCAGCAGCACATATTTTCCTATTTTCCCATAATGCTGGATGGAGGACAGGTGCAGGCTGGTTTGTACGATGTGCAAAGTCAAGTCAGCACAAATACATGTCCATTGATGTCGTGATCCGCCGTACACTTGTACGGCTGATGATGGTGTAGCTGTAGCTGTTATGTCATTGCAGCAGGCCATTTGCCTCTTGACATCACAAGTACCGCTTATCGTGCCCTTTCTTGGTTTTCTATGGTAGCGGTGGTATAGAGGCGCCTGTAGGAACACGACGCCTCTAATTTTCTCCTTTGTTTTGCTCTTTATGTTCCATAATTGTTTTGAAGAGACCGAAAGGGAGGAGGAAGAAGAGGTTGAAGAACTGGATAAAACATAACGCTGTCGTAACTGTTGAGAAGTCGGCAAGCTCCCCCAGTTATGCAGCACGGTTTTCTCTCCGAGACCACCGATGGTCTGTTGGTCGTACTGTCCAGAAGGACAGTACGATACCCCAGACTCATCCAGACTAATAGCCATCCGAACTCCTCGACCCCTCGAACTGCACACTCCCATGCGCTCTCTTTCATAGCACACTGACACTTCTTCCTCCTCCCTGCTCTGCGAAAAATTGCATCTCTCTCACACAATCATACATAGACACACTCATACGATATGCATATCGGTGTAATATTTTGTGTAGATACTAGGCACTTCTTATGCATGGTCAGGACCTTTCTGTTACATTCCAGTACGGTCAACCGAGTTTCGTCCCGGCCGGTAACTGATTGCATGATCACGACACACAAGTCAGCAGCAAAATCCACCTGCTTGTGATACATGGGTGATGATGGCAACGGTGATGCATGCATGATGGCAATGAAGTCCAGCTGCTAACACGTACACATACAGCAGCAGGACGGAAGGAAGCGAGCTTCGAGGTTTGGTACAGCAGGCTGTGGCTTTGGCACAGGCTTCAGCACAGCAGGCTTGCTTTGGCTTTGGCTTTGGCACATACAGCAGGCTTTGGCTATGGCTGGGATGACTTGATTCGAACGAAAACATTCCTGCCGCACATCATCTCTCTGCAACACACCCCAGCGACATTCAGGGAACTCCATCGCCTTCCATCCATTTCCACGATTATTGTTGCTGCTGCTGCCGCTGTCACTCCCTTCGTATCCGTGTACTCGTGTACCTGTATCCGTCAATCTCTGGTATATTATCTGCGTCAATTGTCAGTGGTTCGCCTTATCCCCCAGCTGTTGCTGCTGCCGCCGTTGCTACTGCTACTACTGCTGCTGCCGTGGCTACTGCTACTGCTACTGTTGCCGTTGTTGCTGCACTTTGGCACTTTCCCCCCCCGTACTCCTCATGTCCGGATACACGACCGCATCGAAAACGGCTGAGTAGTCCGTGTTGTCGAGACCTCGATCCACAGTAGCCTGCAAAGGCAAGGGGGGGCCACCAAGCGCCCCAGGTCAGCCCACCGCGGGGGTTTTCAGTACCCACAGTGTAATGGCGGTGTAATGGAGCGGTAATGTCGGTGCAGTGGCGGCCTTCCGCTGAGATGCGGGTTTGGTGCGCCCCGCACGCCCCCCCCAGGAGAGCGGTGTGGTACGAGGTGAGGTGCAGCCGCTCCCTCGGAAAGGGAAGGGAAGGGCTCACACAAGGCCCGGAAGGGACGGGTGGCGGCAGTGCGGGCAGTAGCAGTGGGGACGTATACCGTTTGGGGAAACAGGCGGGAACGACCTCCAGGGAGGGAGGGAGAGAGGGAGAGAGAGGGGGGGAGAGAGGGAGAGAGAGAGAGGGAGAGAGGGGGGGGAGAATTGGCTAATAGCTTAACCAACCAGACAAACCCGACCCCTCCCAGCCCCGGCCCCAACCCTAAGCCCCAAGCCAGCTACCTGCGTTACCGCCCGGAGCGCCGCCAGCAGCCGGGTGTCCAGTCCCGCAGCGGCCGCCTCGCTCTCGAACAGCCGCACGTCCTTCAGCAGGTGCTGCACGAGGGCGGCGGCCCAGCTGGAAGTGCTGATGCGGGTGGTGATGGTGGTGGTGGTGATGGTGGTGGTGGTGATGGTGGTGGTGGTGGTAATAGTGGTTGGGGGGATAGGATGTCGTACACGGTGAAGAGGGCCGCTCGGAGCCAGGAAAGGACCCCAGAAGGCTCCGTGGCATCCATAACGGCACGCCGTACACTCTGCCGTACAACCCGTACTTACCTTTGTCGGGAAGTTGGCAGCTCCGTAGTCCCGGTCCAGCATCTTGCCCAGCTTCTTGTCGTACGTGGGGGCGTACAGCGCCGAGGCCCTCAAGATGCTCATGAACTTGTCCACGGGCGCTCCGCTGCGTTGAACCAAACCGAGGGAGGTGGAGAAACCGACCTGTACGGCGTTGGGGCAGGGGAGGTAAGGGGTAAGGTAGGGGGGGTAGGCGGGGGAGAGAGGGGCGGTGTACGGCAGTGTACACAGAGGAGTCCAGTACGGCAGGGAACCCGCTGTAATGGAGATCTCTTAGACGCAGGCAATCGTGTCATGGCAAGCGTCCAAGCCACGTAGCCATAGGTCACTGGCCCCTCAGCCCTCCCGTCCGGGCCCCAACAACCCCCTACACACATACACACATACACACACCACCCCGCCACCTCACCGTGAGCGAGGCTATGAGTTGGTTGAGCGCCAGTTTGACAGCCGCCGCAGTGCCGACCTGTCCGATGTAGTGGATGTTGGGCTGCTGGCCCAGGGCGCACAGCAGCGGCCACACGGGCCCCTCAGGAGTGACCCGCGGGTCGCTGTCCGCCCCCACCATGATGAGCAATGTGCCCTTCTCCGCCTCCGGCTGGCTGCCCAGCACGGGGGCCTCCACGTAGACACCCCCTGCGGAGACCACCTCGGAGGCCAGGGAGGACGATTCCTTAGGGCCTGGGGAGGGTGGGAAGGAGGGGGACGGGGAGGGGGGAAGGGGGGAGAAGGAGGGGGAGGGGGAGGGTGTAACGGGCGCTAGCTGCTTGTGGCGTGAGAGGGGGCGGCGGCGAGGAGGAGAAGGCGGTGGCAGGGGCAGGGGCAGGGGTGCAAGCAAGGCAGCAGGGACGAAGAGAGGGCCCGAGGAGAAGAGGAGGGAGGAACAGGAAGGACATCCATGTGAAGGTCTTGCGCTAGATGATGGACCGGGGCACGGCATGTGGAGCTTTCGGCTTCGGCCACAGCAGGTTGGGGATGGAGGGGCATCTGGACGGATTTTGGTGTTGTCTGCTCTTTACGTGAAGGGGGTAACGAAAGAGGAGTGCTTCGTCGGGCTGCCACCTGTCCATGCGCCTTGGCGAGACTGCCTGGCAGGGGGCTGGAACCGAGAACCTGCACGCGCGCCATGGCGTGCAGGACACTCTAGAGGGTCGCTGCCCCTTCCCATGCCGGCATGCTTCAAGCTGCGTCACCGCTGGTGCTCACCGATGGTGCCCATCTGCAACACCGTTTTCCCGACCAGCAGGTGCCGCACGGCGTCATTCAAAATGGTTTCACGGATTGTGGCGGCGTCGGAAAGCGTCAGCAGCAGCACATCCGCTGTGGTAGCATCGGCGATGGTGTTGCACACGGTGATGCCAGCCTCCGATAGGGTGGACAGCTTATCTGCGCTGCGGTTCCATGCACGCACGTTTGCGCCTTGGGATGCCAGACGACGAGCAATCTTGTTGCCTGCGTGTTGTCACGCGACTGAGTACTAAAATCATTTTCAGCTTTACGAGCCTGTCTCACCCATGAGGCCGACGCCAATTACTGCAACAGAGACGCCATGAGCCACACCAGCATCAGCTGCGGTGCTGACAACCTGCGCCGTCTGGGCTGCCTTCATCAGCGTTCCATTGCATCTCCGGTCGCATATGAACTGGTCCCTAGAGACAATAGAGGAGTAAATAGTGTTTCTCCTTCCAAATCCTGTGCACGCATTCGTAAAAATAGGCGCACAGCAACGCCGTTGCGTTTCAGTCGCAAATAGGCGCTTTAAAGCAGGCCTTGACGACACCAGTATCTGGCTCATTCCTGCTATTTAAGGAATACACTACTCGTGTTTAACGACGTCATACAAAAAAATTATCACCAAACAGCGCAAATCGATGTTCAGTTTGTACGTTGGCGTTATAGGTCGTTAACATGATATATGAAGGTGCAGGCTCTCTTGCCTCTTCAAAAGCCTGCTACCTCTCGAGCCGTATAATAGTGTCTTAAAATACAATACTTATACTCTATGCGCCGCTATTGTTACAAATCATTTCTGCGGTTCTCAAGCGGGGCCCTAGGGCGATTGCCGGAAGGACACCTATAGGAACAGCGCGACCAGTTAGCGATTCAAGAAGCATGGCGGCTTCCGCCCCTCAAAACCCAAACGCACACATGGGTCCGCGCCTAAGCCCCTTACCTTCTTTTCGTGTGTCGCACACCACCCCATACAGTATCAAGCACACGCCCGCTATCTTCTTCAAGGTGCTTACCGGCGATGACCTCTGGATGTTTGTTCCCACAGAACAGCCCCGACCGGATGATAGACAGCCAGACGTCGTAGAAAAATGGCAGGTGATGTGACTAGTACTGATGTTCTCCAACATCCTTACAAAACACACCGTCCGCGTTTTCCCACCCCAACATCTATCTATCCCCTCTTCGTGTAAACCCCCTAAGAGCTCTCACCCCCTCACCGGTGTCGTACATGCCGCACCAAGACCGTACATCCAGAGAAGGACCTCCCCCCCGTAGCCCTACCGGCTTGGCTTTCCGTTGGCACTGCCCGGTGTAACACATAGTACCCTTGCCTACGTAGTACCCTTGCCTACATAGTACCCTTGCCTACATAGTACCCTTGCCTACATAGTACCCTTGCCTACAGCCTCGACAGGTATATAACAGCGAGATAAGTCTCCCGCGCTACGTCCGGGCCGGCCCTGCCAAGCCCTACTAGCGTACTCCTAGGTACCATGTATGTTTCACCTAGCAGCCGCAGCCGCAGCCGCAGCCGCAGCCGCCCCACTACTACATATACACTTCCGTCCCCTCCCCACTTGTACGTCTTCCCTCAGCCTCTACAACACTCCCTGCAAGTATCGCTGGAACAGTTTTGTCATTGTCACTTAGCAAATCCTAAAAGAAACACAGGAAGTTGGTTACACGTCGTCCCCCTCGGCTCGTGCGAGAGGAAAAACCATTTTGGCCGTGCTGCACGACGACATGTGCAAAATCGCATTTTAAGGGGTTCGGCACAATCCTCTCTCTCTCTTGCGTCGTAGCACTCGCAATGTTGATTTGCGGGGACTCTCTCTCAAAGAAAATAAAACATGCGAACATGCAAACACACGCGCACATAACAGGAGGCAACAACAACATGACATAACATGACATAACATGGAGCAAAGGGAAGGCAAAGCCAAGTCAAGTCTCTACCGTCAGTGTTAATGACAAGTCAGGGCATCATGTGGTATGGCTGCTACAGCTGCTACTCGTGCGGCGACGGCGGCGGTGGCGGCGACTGCACCCCCCCCCCGGGGGCCCAGAACTGTTCCCCAGGCGCATCACGCTCGCCACGCCACGCTAGCGCACGTCCCGTGCTTTCCGGGAAGAGGAGTAGTAGGAGGGCGATGAAGATGACGGCTCGCTGCTAACGCCCAACCGGGACACACCAGCGGTCGCGACCGTGGACGCAGCTTGCGCCGGCGCCACCGGCGGCGGCGGCGGCGGCACTGCCACCGCCGCAGCCGCAGCGAAGCACCGGACGTTAAGCGCATGGAGTCGCAGCCACGCCGCCACGTCACCCGCCAGCAGCTCCTCCAGCGCTGCGTTGACGGCGTCGCCGTCACGCAGACCCGCCAAGGCGGCGGCGGTCTCCGATGCGGGCCGGTAATGGCGCGCACGCTGCCGCACGGTTATTGCCGTACCCACATCAACCTGTCGAAGTTTCCCCACCCCGCCACGTCAAATGGGGTGAGGCGTTGATAGGGTTTTTTAGCAACATAATCGCGTAGTACCACTGTTCGCTAATATCAATTTCGCTGCCAACAATATCACCTATCACAGCCTTTCCCAGACAGCCAGACGAAGGCAATGGAGGATAGAAAAGGCTTAGGGTCTATGTACTTTTTAATAGTTAACACCCAGGCAAAGGGCCCTAGCACCCAGAAGCTCATCATAAGGAAGGAATGGCCCAACACACGGGGCAACATAAACGCTTCCCCGCGCCAGGCTGGGGGCCCTGAGATCCCTTGCTCAGGTAGATCCCTAGGATCACTCAGACTGGCCAGGCCGGTGCAGGGGAATGTACGGTGAGAGGTACAGTGCTGCCCATCCCCCAAGCAGAGGACCACTTCACCACGTCCGTATTTTCGTACGATCGTACGTTCGTACATTCGTACATTCGCACGCACCTTGGCTTCCTGTAGATCCGCTGCCAGGGTTTCCGTCAGCAGCGGCCGCAGCACAGCCACGAGGAACCCCAGGTCAGCCCACAGCTGCACCAGCTGCTCCACGCTGGTCGCAGTCTCGGACCTGATGCCGCCGCTAGCACCACCACCACCACCACCACCTCCGCCTCCACCTCCGCCGCTGTTCGCTGCCGCCACCGCGGCGGAGAGTCTCCTGCATGCGGCCGCCAGCTCGCCCACCAGGCGCTCCGCTAGGGCTTCCATGAAGGAGCGTAGGTTGCCTGAACAGGCAGCAAGCGGGCAGCAGCGATTTATGCCATGCCATCCCCCAAGCTTTTGGACTGCTTGGGTCGCGAGTCAGGTCAGGAAAGGAAAGGAAAGTGGAGGCAGGAAAAAGGCGGTCACGGCGGACCGCGGAGCGTGTTGAGCAGAATGGCTTAAGGGAGAGACCCCTGGTATCATAAAAGGCCCTAACACGCGCAGCACCGTGTCGCGCCCAGCGCCGTGTCGCGCCGCGGGGCGTCGGGCCTGACAAGGAGGAGTCGGGTCTCTGGTCTCTGGTCTGGTCGCCGTTCAGTTCAAAGGTGCTGAGGAAAAACAGAGGTAGTGGATGGGTTGGGTAGAGCTCGGGGAACACAACACGCGTTATCCGGCTGTAGAAGTTTCCACAGGTTCGGAAAAGTGGAAAAGATGACGATGATGTTGTACTGGAAAGTTCAGAGTGGTTAGAAGTAGGTGTGTGAGAGAGAGAGGATTGCGCGTGCGTGCGGGAAAAGAGAGCAGGTAGAGGAAGGGGGTGGGGAGAGCAGACAAGGGGCTCGTTACAGGCCGCAAGAAGCCCCACCACCACAAAAAGCCCATCACCATCACCATCACCATCACCATCGCCACTGTTTCCTACGCAACACGTGGCACCCTCACTCCTCTGCTGTCCAGGGAAACCAAAGCAGCATGGAAATCCGTACACGTGCAAATTAAAAAACAGGCAAGGCAAGGCAAGCCAAGCCAGGGCAATGCAATGCAATGCAAGGCAGAGCGCAAAGAAACAAACACGTGCAGGAACAGATAGGCAACGAGCGCCGTAAACACGCTCACTCTCGTACTCACTGGGCGAGTAAGCCAGCGCCTCGTTGTGTATCGCAATAAGCAGCTGCAACAACGAGCAACAACCCGTGCTGGGACCGGACGGACCCCGCAGCAGCAACCCCGCCGCCGCTGCCGACACCACCGCCTCGCCCTTCGGTCGCCTGCGCACGCTCTTGGAGGCAGTGGTGTTGTCGGGGGCGGAACTGGCAGCAGCAGCAGCAGCTGCGGTGGCGGCGGCGGGGCCAGAAGCCGGCGGCAGCAGCGGTGCAGTGGCCGCGGCGATGTAGCCGTGCACTGCTGCCTCCACGGCTGCCTCCTTGCGGCCTAGGTAGCTGGAGCCCAGAGCCTCGTTGGAACGGCGCATGGAGGAGGTGAGCTCACGGAGGCGCCGCTGGCAGATTGCTGCAGCTTCGGAGGTGGCTGCAAGGAACCCGAGAAGAAACCACCATGTCAAATCACCATGTCATATGGATATGAAAGGAAAACAAAAAGAATCAATTGTCGTGTCGGTGCGGGAAGTGGTGGGGTGAGGGGGAAGTGCGGACACGGCGGTACACGAGGGTGGTACGACAGGGGACCTGTAATCGTACCGAGGGCGGTATACGACAGGTCCCCGTACGGCCCGAGTCCGGTGCCATTCTCTGCCTTTGGTGTTGCTCGTACAGAGCTGCCGACACGTCAAACCAGCCTTGAGCCGGAGATGGGGTCCTGTCCGGTACGGCTTCGGTCTGCCTCCCTACTGGGAGACACACACACATGTATACATATACACATACATATACATATACATATACATATACATATACATATACATATACATATACATATACATATACATATACATATACATATACATATACATATACATATACATATACATATACATATACATATACATATACATATACATATACATATACATATACACATACACATACACATACATATACATATACACATACACATACACATACACATACACATACACATACACATACACATACACATACACATACATATACATATACATATACATGCTCCGACATGTTTTATCGAGACACGCAAACGTACGTGCGAGCAGCTTGCGATACCGCTCCACCACCCCCGGCATGACGCGCGTACGGATGACTGCCGAGTTGCCAATCACCAACAACACTCGTACATCATCGCTGCCTCCAGCGCCGACAGCGGCGGACCGCTGCGACCCACGGGTCAGTCCCCCGTCCTCGCCGCCGCCGCCTAATAAGCTGCCGGTAGCAGCAGCCGTCACCGAGTTGTCCAGCTTGGCGGCCGCAGCGGCTGCTCGAGATCCCGGTTCCAGGGGCGCTCCAGGGGGGGGTGGCGGTCCTTGGGGACTTCCCGAGGAAGCGACGCTGCCGGTGGTAGCAAGTTCCAAGTTCACACTGCCGCATACACATGGGAAGGAAACCAAGATGGGAAACGTTGGGAAGGAAACCAAGATTACAATCAGCACCAGCATCAGGATCAGCATCAGCATCACGCTGTGATGTGTCTGTTGGCTACACCTCTTGAAGTGCGTTACCCTCCTCTTCAAGGCGTAAGAAGGGCGTAAGAAGGGCCCTTCTTACATACATAAAGACGTGTAGGAGTCCTGTGGCAAAACACACACGTTTCCCCCCCGCAACCGATTCTCATGTAGCGGTAACCCCAGGTAGCGGTAACCTCGCTGCCCCTCATCAGCGCCGTACCTGCCGCTGGCCCTGCTCCGGAGGCTGCTACGCGCGGCGCTCTTGCTCTTCATGTCCCCCCCCTCCCCGCCGTCACGCTGACCGGTATTGCTGCCGCTGCTGCCGCTGTTGTAAAGGCCCCTGGCGTACTCGGCAAGCGCCTCGGTCAGCATGGAGAAGCACGCAAAGACCGAGCCCTGCACATGCAGGCGGTGGTGGCAGGTGTTTTTTTTAAACACACACACACACACACACACAAAGGGTCTGATAATCAGTTGGGTCTGGTAAACCGTTGTGTGGCCCCGCAAGGAGGGAGAAGCCACGAGCGCACTGACAGGAAATGTGCGTGTGGTTTATGAGTGGGTGTGCTTTTGTTGTTATTATCACTACTGTAGTGTATTTGACACCAAACAGGGAGCGATAAAGAGGCGGAGAGAGGGTGAGAGGGAGGGAGAGAGAGGCGCGGAGAGAGGGATGGAGGAGAGGAGAGAAAGGTAGGGAGGGAGAGGTGGAGAAAAGGGAGGGAGAGAGCGATAGAGAGGCGGAGAGAGGGAGAGAGAGAGGGAGAGAGGGAGAGAGAGAGGGGGAGAATGTTCAACAGCAAATGACTGTGCTCGTAACCTTCTCTACCACCTACCTCTGCTAGGTGGGTGGACAAGTCGTCTACATCCCCCACCCCCACCCCCATCCCCACCCTCACCCCCACCTGCATGGGCCGCCAGCTGGAGTCCCCCGGCACCTCCCCCGCCCCCCCAGCCGCCTCCACAACCGCTGCCAGCGGCCATTGGTAGTGCAACAACGTCACGCCCAACTCCTCCTGCAAGAAATGAACGCAGCCACGACAGCCACCGCGACAGAGCGCGTGATTAGCTATCTATCCTACATCACGGCATACAGCTAATAATACCATGATGGTGGTTTTTCCGGGCTCTGGATGCGGATCTGTAGATCTGTGGATCTTTTATGGGATGGGAATGGCAATGCGGATGCGAGTGCGAGTGCGAGTGCGGATGTGGATGTTCACGCCATGCACAGACTGTGTGTACATGGCATGCACAGCGGCATATACGGTCCGCAGCCAGTGTTTTTTTTTTCATTTCTGCCCGTCATCAATTTTGCAGCAGTCCGAACGAGGAATAGGGTTTTTTAGTCGCGGGAATAAAAGTATTCCGCATCTGTAAGGCGCGGACCGCGGCGCTGAGCGGCTTGCGACACATACACATACAGGGGCCAGGAATTATAAAAACCTTGCAGGCCCCTTGCCTCACCCTTGACTCTCCCGCACGCGGATATCTCCGCCGGGGTCTGCTTCGTGTATTCCGTCTTCTTGATTGCCTTGACGTCTATTTTTTCGTCTACTTTTTAATTTAAAAAAACCTTTTCATAAAACCTTTTAAGCACTTTGGAAAAAATCCACCGGGCACAACCCCACTTGTAAAAAGATTTTAATTGAACCACTCGGCACTCCCAAGTTACATATGTGATGATACCCCGCTATCGGATAGTCATGTGCATGCAAACCTCCTCGCAGCCCGTCATTGCACCCCCCCCCAACACCACCATCCCCCCCCCTACCAGACGCCACCCTGCCGCCTGGGCTCCTTTACCTCTAGTCTTCGCGGCAATGACGTGACCGGGTGCTGGTCGGGAGCCAGCAGGTCCAGGCTGAGACCGCGGG
>NW_003307576.1:1446362-1483789 GCF_000143455.1 Volvox carteri f. nagariensis
GGGGAGGGGAGGGGAGAGGGGGGGAGGGAGGGAGGAATAAAGAAAATGAGGAAAATAAACAAAATGCACGACGAAGAGGAAGAGGAGGAGGAGGAGGCGGAGGAGGAAGGAGGGACGAGGCGGAGGGTTGGAGAAGGCAGGCAAGGGATGCGTGAACCACAATAAATCCTAACACGATGGAAAAATGAAATTGGTAAAAAACATAAAATTGATTACTGAATAAATATTGATTTGGCCCACGCCAGGGACCCGCAGCCTTTTCCCTTCCAGCAGCAGGAAAAACGTCCTCCCACCTCCCCTCACACCTCCCCTCACACCTCCCCTCACACCTCCCCTCACACCTCCCCTCACACCTCCCCTCACACCTCCCCTCACACCTCCCCTCACACCTCTCAACCCCTTTCAGGGCCTGGTCCTGGTGCTACACATACTAAAGTTATACATGTTACAACAAGTTCCATGCACTATGCACACGGGTGCATGCGGGGTCGCGTCCTTACAAGCCTGAAGGGGGCTGTGGACGGTAAATCGTTACTAGTGCGGTTACGTGGTGGCCGACCATCGTCGTCCTCCCTCGTCTGTTTAAGCACGCAGTGCCTAAGAGCAGCATACTAACAAACCCTTTCAGAGCCCCCTCCGGTTCACATACACATACACATACACACACACATACACATACACATACACACACACGTGCTAAATTTCTTGCGCACCGAAAGTCGTCTGCTCCGAATAGCAGCTGCGGCAGACCCCCCAGGTGCTCGTCTAGCACCCGTACATGCGCCCGCAGGGCTGCCATTACGGCACCGCGCAGGGGGGACAGCGCGCGGGCGCCAATGCCCACACGGCGCAACGACGTCCATAAGTGGCTGGCATCCTGGCAGGGACGGGGACGCCGCGTCATGACTCATGAGTACAACAAAGGAAAAAAGGAAAAGGAGATCCCCAGATTAAATTTCCAGCTAAAAAAAAATATATATATATATAATTTATAATATAAAATATTTTAGGAGGTTTTGCATTCCGAGACAACAAGCGGGTCCTGGACGTAACCTGCACGAGAACGCGAAACCTCAGCAGCAGCCGGGCGAGAGGGGACAGAGCAAAGACAACCGCAATTATACTTTCGAGCGGCAGCGGTTGGAACGATTGCGACAAAGGTGCGCCCTGGAACTGGAATCGACCAGGAACAGCCCTCCCCCTTCCCAGTTTTTACGTTTGCTACTCTCTTGCCCTGGCAGCAGCTTCAATCGTGTGTGGTTCGTCTTTCCCCCTTCCCCTTCCCCTTCCCCTTCCCCTTCCCCTTCCCCTTCCCCTTCCCCTTCCCCTTCCCCTTCCCCTTCCCCTTCCCCTTCCCCTTTCCTTGATCGTAACACATCGTAGGATAAGACACACGCACATGCACACGCGCACGTACGACGGCTGCCGTACCTTGATGATGAGCGGCAAGCCCGGCTGCATGGGCCCCGCCCGCGCCAAAGACTGAGCAGCCCGTCTGCGGTTAGAGAGCGAACAGGCAGCGGCATGGCAGAGAAACAGCTTCACGGTGACTTCTCTAAGGTTTGGCTCCGTTCGGCAAAACCGCGGTAAATGCCAGCCACACACACACACACACACACTCTCTCTCTTCACGTCGGGAGAGACAATTACAACGGCTCCCAACTACTGGGCAGTGCGGAGGAGAGAGGAGCAGCGGTGTAGGGCCCCCTAATCCTGAGGCGTTGATTAATGTTTGCAGGTATCTTTACCGCAGCTGCTGCCGTAGGATCCGATTAGCGTTTTTGTTTAATTCGCTTTTGCGGAAATCGTTGGGGTTTTGACCAACTATTTGCTCCCATTTTACCCCCATCAATCCAATTCTGGATTTCGGCCGTGTTGGGGCGATCAGTTATCAGACAGATCCCACTGGGACTCCTGTCATTGCCGGCTTACTCCTCACCACTAGATAGATAGATAGATAGATAGATAGATAGATAGATAGATAGATAGATAGATAGATAGATAGATAGATAGATAGATAGATAGATAGATAGATAGATAGATAGATTGATTAGAGCCTTGCCAGACGCATGGTGCCGCTAAAAACGCCGACGAAGGAAATTTCCCTGCTAGAAGAAGAGCAGGCCGTGGCCTGGAGGTTTAAGCCATTAAGTCTCCCAGTAAGCCTCTCCTATAGCCAGGAGGGCTGGGCAGATCACACTACCCTCACTTTACTTTCACTTCCAGCGTGGGGGCGGCAATGAGCCGCGTTCGCATCCACCTGTCCGTCCTGCTCAGAGTACGGCCAAGAATCCGATCATGCGATCATGCCACTATTTTCATATCCTGTCATGTACTCTGCTCCTACCTGAGTCGTACCGCGTACTTGGAGCACAAGTTCTCTACTAGTCGACGAGCCACTGACGGCCCCCGCTCCAAGACCCCCCTGGCTTCATCGTTCAGATCGGCGTTGTTGCCGTACTTGGGACTGTTGCACGTGGCCCACAGCCCCGGCACGCTCCACGTCAGCAGCGCCGAACTCGAACACACGTACGACACCCACTGCCGCTGCGCTGACGTCAGGTGCGGCTCCGGCGTAAACGCCGACGACGGCAGGGGCTCCGTGGCAACGGCGGCAGTGCCGCTGCCGCCATAACAAAGAGGATAACTACACGGACTCGTGGCGAATCCGCCAGCGGCGCCGGTCGGCCCCCCTGGCTCCTGTACGAGCCGTTGGAGTTCCGTACGAATGTGGTACGGCAGGTTGGCGGTGTTGCTGCTGCTGAGGAATGCGGACGACGGCACGGACACTAGTAAGCCCCCTTGCTGCCACTGCAAAAAGGCCGCCTCCGCCGCCTCGCCTTCATCATCCAGATCGTCGTCTCGATCGTCTGAGGACACCCCCCCTGGGTCCACGTCGCCTCCGTCGCCTCCGTCGCCGTCGTCGCCATCGCCATCATCATCGTCGCCACCTTCGTCGCCTCCTTTGCCGCCGCCTCGCTTACCCAACGGACTTCTTGGCGGTCGACCCCTATCACCGCCAGCACTGTTGCCGCGGCCGTCCTGAGCGCCATTCGCGGCCGCTGTCGCATCCGCATCCGTAGATCCGGCTTGGGGGCCGGTAGCCGCCGCGACGTCGCCTCGGCGGCCTGAGCTCTGAGTCCCTGGCTGATCCAGCCGAGGGATCGCGGTGAGGGACGCCTGGAGGGACGCGACGCCGCTGGAAGCGGCGCGAAGCGCCGCCGCCGCTGCCGCGGCGGCGCTGCTGCCACCGCTGCCCCCCCCTCCCCCGGCGGCGGTGGACATGGTGGTGGACATGGTGGTGGCCCGCATCCATGCAGTAACCAGCTGTCCCAGCTGCTCTGTGTGCTGCTTGTCGCAAGCCTGTGGTTCGTCGGCGCAGCGGACCGACCCGTGTGTCAGGCGACGGACCGACCAACCGATCGACGACCGACCAATCAATCGATCGACGACCAACCGACCGACCGATCAACGACCGACCGATGGATCGACCCATTCCCCCGGACTCCATTCCCCCCGCCCCCAGCACTCCCGCCCCCTTAGATCACACCTGGATTCTCGCCACCACGTGTGTTTCTAGCCGCTTGACGTACAGCTGCACGGGGTCCTCCCCGCGGGCAGCGGGCAACCGCTCCTGGTAACAGCGGAAGAGCGCACGCCGGGACCGGGAGGAGCTCACGGCCATTAGCTCACGGCCATTAGCTCACAGCCATTAGCTCACAGCCATTAGCTCACAGCCATTAGCTCACAGCCATTAGCTCACAGCCATTAGCTCACAGCCATTAGCTCACAGCCAATATAAAGAGAAGACAGGGCCTCAAGACCAGGCACATGAAATGTGGCATTCCCTGCTTGAGTCTCTGGAAGTCGGGGAAACCCCCCCCGAGGACCCCACGTAGTCCCCCTCAGCTATATCCCTTCCCGGGCTCTACACGACGCGGCCAGCTGACCCGCTGGTACACACACACACATACACACACATACACACACACACACAGAGACACACACAGACACACACAGACACACACAGACACACACACACAGACACACACAGAGACACACACAGAGACACACACACACACACACACGGCACGATACCCCTCTCATGTTCTCCAGAGCCCTTTTTTCTAGCATGCAGGCATGCACGCATGTTGACTCTTTCACCGCACTGTGGTACTCTAAGAGGTACGATGCCATGTTACGCCGTACAATTGCCGTACCCGCACACCCACCTGCCGTATAAGCGCGAGGAACAGCAAGTAGTCGGGCAGCAGGGACAGGCGCTGCCGCGCCGCGTCCTCCCCGAACGCACCGACCGCAACCCCGCCGATGGTGGCGGCGGATGACACCAGTGAGCTGATTGGGGGGGTGTTGTTGTTGCCGCTAAGCAGCAGCGCAGCGGATGTTGGCAACGGCCCGTCCTGACCCATGGGTCGGTCCTCGGGCGGTGGCTCGGTGACGAGCTGCTTGACGGCCAAGTAGACCTCCGTGACGCGCTGCGAGGAGGTGTACGGAGAGTGTACGGAGAGTGTACGGAGGGCAGGGAAAGAGGAGGTGTCGATGCGCCCGAAACTCAGGTTCAATTCTCTGTCTGGCATTTGTAGTTAAGAACAGGTCTAGGGGGGGTGGATGTCCTCCAAGACTCGCCCTGTTCACCTCCTTTCTTTCTTTCTTTCTTTCGTAAGTTCGTACGTTCGTAACTAACGTTCGTAACTAACGTTCGTACTACCCTCGTCATGCCATGCATTGACTCCGGCAATGCCCCCCATGTACACTACGCCAGGTGTGCCCAACTCCGGACGGTCCTCCAAGCGGCAACAACAACAACAACAACAGCAGCAGCAGCAGCAGCAGCAATAACAACAAGGACGGAGGAGCAGCACCACCACCAATGGCCATGACCAACAACGCCGACGCCAACCGCAACCCGACGCCAACCGCAACCCGACCCCACCCGCAGACCGGGGAGGTGGGGCGGGGGAGCTTTAGCGCTCACCTTTTCAATCTCCGCGTACAAGCTGACCCACACTCGTGCCGTGGTGGGTGTCGGCCTGATGAGCATGGTGGCGCGCCTGTACTCCCGAACCACCTGACCATACATACATACATACATACATACATACATACATACATACATACATACAAGCATACAACAAGATCAAACACCGAGTAGTAGATCACGTAGTAGATCACGTAGTAGTAGATCACGTAGTAGATCACGTAGTAGTAGATCACGTAGTAGATCACGTAGTAGAAGCAACACGCAAAGAAGGAAAACCAAAAAGCGGAAACGAAACAGGAAGAGAAAGAGGAGTGTGTTCAAAAAATGGTCAACTCGGTCAAAGCCGCGGCGTCGCTCGCAGTCACATCCCCCGTAATCCATCCACCAGCCCATCTGCCAGGGCTCGGCTCGATTCGTCTTCCTCAGACCCGGCCCTGCTCCCCGCCAAGTAATCCAGCTGCCTCCCCTCCAGCCCTTTACCCGCCGCAAATCTGTCTCTTTTAAGTTACCTAGACCAGCTCTCCCTTGACCATTGGATTGGCCGCTTGAGCCCCCTACCCCGACTCACCTGCTCGAGCTCGCCACGGCCAGCCAGCTCCATGACCCGCTGCGGCGCCGCGAAAAGGTGGTCGAAGCGCCGCAACAGACTGACCACCGCCCGGATGCGGTCTGCCTTGGCTGCGCGCTCCAGGATGGGCGCAAAGGTACGGCGTGCCTGAACCTCCACCTGATTCGTACACACACACAACACACACACGCAAAGAGACGACCACCGTCCGGGTGTGGGGTCATGTTTGCAAACAGTAGCCCGCAGTACTGGGTCGCTTGCAGGGAGGCAGAGGGGCTGCTCCAGGGGCGGGAGGTGGGGGACAGAGAACAACGGCCAGCCCTAAAAGAGCCCACCGCCAGCGATACGACACGACACGACACGACATGCGTTGTTCTCCTGTATAATAAGATTATCAAGATTCTGGAAATCCCGGTAAGACGAGGAGGATCCAGGGCGGTGAGGATGAAAGCCAAGTCCAGCGAACAGTCCGGCCAAAAACACCAGAAACCCCGCCAGAAAAACAGCCTTCTTAGAGAGAAACACCACAGCACACAACGAAATGGACACGGCGGGAAGCAGCCATCCGCGCGTCCAGAGAGTTGACGTGACCGTGTGTTTCTGTGTCAGGTAGTGTGTCATGGCGAAAATATAGGTTAGGTTAGGTTAGGTTAGGTGGGGGCAAAAAAAAAGGAAAAACAAAAAGCTCGTCTTTTTTCTTCACTATAGAGGGTTGGTCCCCGTCCTTTTTTTTACATTACCTGTTCCAGGGAACGAAAGACCTTGTCAGTGGCAATGGTCTGTTGCTGCTGCTGCTGTTGTTGTTGGTGCTGCTGTTGTTGGTGGTGAAGTGTAGAGGGCTGTGCCGCGCCTGGCCCTGCCGCCAACGGCGATGCCGCGGCCGCACCGCCCGCACCGCCCGCAGCGCCACCTCGGACGAGCGTCTTGCGCATCTTGGCATGGATGTCGTCTATGGCATCTTTGCAGTTGATGAACCGGTCGAAGTTATTGCGAATGAGGAGCTTCAGCTGGCCTGTCCGCTCAGACAGCTCCCGACTAAGGGCCCGCAGGCCCTTCTCCAATTGGGTCATGCTGCTCTCCTGCGATACATACATACATACATACATAAGTACATACATAGGTACATACATACAAACATATGCACACTCTGCAACACACATACATACATGCACGCATACATATATACAGATATACATACAGAGATCGGGTCGGGGAAATGCAGTGCAGTGTAGAGAGCACAGCGATTTCACGGAGGGTGTTGGTGGCCGCGAGAATGGCCCTTCTAGGAGGTCTAGGGGGTCTAGGAGTAATAGTAAGAAGGCACGCAGCCCTGGACGTGGTGAACAGTCGCCCAATCGTCTAGGCAGACGAGGCAACGCAGGGCAAAGAAGCGGGCAGCGATCGCGCTGCGCCGCTTAATAATAACGCGTTTTTCATGGACCAGCCTTATCTCCCTCCTCCTCTTTCTCTTCCTCCTCCTAAACATGCTGCCCCTGTCAGGTACGGCATTCGACTCTCCGGTCGTACTCATGCCGCAAACTTATTTAACTTATCTTAAACCGCTCACCGAGTGGAATGTAGCCAGGTAAGCCTCCGGGTCAAAGCCCTCCTGGTTGGGAAGGACCTGTGGACGTCATGGTGGTTATGGTGGTGGTTATGGTGGTGGTTATGGTGGTGGTTGTGGTGGTGGTGATGGTGGTGGTGATGGTGGTGGTTGTGGTGGTGATGGTGGTGGTGGTAGTAATGGTAGTGAAACGTAGAGGGGAATTACATGACACTGCTTACGCGTACAAGATACAACTAACTGCCGACGTGGTGGCGACCCACGGGGTGATCATTGAGGACATCAAAACACACCGCCCCATACCGACACGGCCTCCTTAAGCACGGCCCCCTCCCCCCGCAATGGCTGCCTCCTAAAACCCGGCAGTAGACCCCATCCACCGGTGCCCCCGGCCCCCCATAACCCCCAACCCAACCGGGATCCTATCGTAAAACATTATGGTATAGCACCATGCTGGATAATAAGTCAAACCCTGTTATAAGTCAAACCCTGTTATAAGTCAAACCCTGTTATAAGTCAAACCCTGTTGGCGCCAAACCAGGTTAGTGTCGAACCATACGTTCGGGCCGAGCCGCTTAAGTAAAAAAGTAAGTCCTGTCCCTTTTTTCGGTTCTACGGACGGAGCCCAGGATGTGACCACAGCAGCATGTTGGGGGGCATTAATGGCTTGGTGCCGTTAGACACAACAGCCGCGCATGTTGCAAATGTGCAAATGTGCAGACACCCCCTAGGGGACGCCGCCGCAGTCACCTGCCTGCCTTCCTTTGCGACCGTAAGGAAAACAAACCTGCGGCGGGTGGTGCGGGCCTCCCGCAAACTTCCTCCCAACGCACCTTACGAGCCCCCACATCCAGGACCCCTGCCGCCCCTCCTCCCGGAGCCGCCTGCTGGCCGCCGCCACCGCCGCCGCCGCCACCGCCGCCGCCTCCCTCACCCCCGCCTGGCGGCTGCTGCTGCTGCTGCTGCTGCTGCTGCTGCAAGGCTCCCAGCCTCGCGGTGCGGAAGGTCCGCATGGTCTGTAGCAAAGAAGAACAACAGAGGCGAACGAGGATAACGATAGGGGGGCACTCAGCGACAACTGCACACACACACATACACATATCGGGGATGAAGTCGCTCATTATACCATCCTCGCCATATCCTGCCGTTATACACAGACACACACACACACAGTCCTACCCACCCGCACGCACACGCACACACAACCCGTGTGTCCGAACCTGTGTGCCGCCATTCACCCGCGACCCCCCCCCCATAATCATCTCCCCCCCGCCCCCGATCTCACCGCCTTGAGGCCCTTCTCTGCGTTACTTGGCTGAGCCTGTCTGGCGGCGCCTTGCATCTTAGACCGCTTGCCCTGTGAAATGTCGTTGTTGTTGTTGTTGTTGTTGTTGTTGTCGTTGCACGTTGTGACAACGATGGATGGGGCAGCATGCAACAACATCAACGGCAACAACATGCAGCAACACTAACATGCGGCAATGATAACCCTGGTGGCAGCGACTGAAGCGTCTGCCAGCGGCAGCCTCGGCGTGAGTGAGTCAGCGAACCCCAGGTAGAACACAAAAGCAAAACCTAGCACTGGAGAGACGCCAGCACGGCCCAAGGCCTTGTAATATGACGGGCGGGGGGGCCGGGCGGGCGGGCGGGCCCTATGGCATCTGTGGGCTGTGCGGCCCAGCAGGACGTGCTGCCGGTGAGACGAGAGCTACCTGCAATCCCCTTCACCTCCATAAACTGGAACGACTCCACCTTCGGTTTCGCAATTTACTTATTGTTTTACTCTTTTTGGTTGGTTTTGCCATTCCTGGTGCCTATGTATCAAAGTGTTCATCCCGCCGACGGTTATACCCCCCGGGGCTAGTTACGTCTCCAATTATCATTGTTATCATTATTAGGCCCATCACGAGGCCCATTAGTCCACTGCCCCGGTGCTGTACGAATGAGAAGGTAAGGGCAGCCTCGAGTCCTACTTGGGCTTGTTGGACGTCACACACTGCTGAGTACCAGCGCCTCTCAGCCACAGCCACAGGGCCCCCTTTCACGTACCAGCGTCAATGTCCACGGGTCGATGACCCCCCGTCCCAGGGGATCCGGCACCAGCGAATCTTCGTCATCTCCAGGAACTGCCTGGAAGATCTTTTGGATGACGTCGTCCGCTTGGCTGGCGCGTTTCGTGGTGCTGCGGACCAAGTTCTCCGCCACGAAACGCAGCTCCTCCGCGTCCACATCGGCCCATGTGGCTGGGCCCTCGCTGGTATCCTGCTTGCGGAAGTAAGACCAGCCCAGCGGCTTTGACTCGTCCTCGACGGGTCCGTCATCCTCGGGACCATCGTCGTTCCCGGCGCTGCGGGGAGGACCGTCCGCGGCCAGGCCGTTACCGTCATAGTCATCGTCGTTATCGTCATCGTTTTCAAGCTGGAAGGCGACGCGGTCCTTTTGGCGCGGTCCTTTTCGACTGGGTTTGCTGGCTCCAGAGCCTCCCCTCACAGCGGCCCGGCTGCTACCGACGGCTTCACCAGCTGCTTTTGGAGACGGTTTTGAAGGCGCGGAGACCTTCTGCTTCGGTTCATCGTCATCGCTAAGGGTGATGGCACTGACGTCGCTATCGTCATTAGCCATCCTCCATTTTGGCAGGTGGGGTCAAGGACCCCGACCTTCCGATTACATCATTCCAAACAGTATTTCTGCATGTATATTCGTGGAATCAACAGTTAGCAATATGAAAGGAGCAGTAGGCGTTGAAAATGTTATATCGTTGACGGGGCCAGACGCCCGTAATATGGCAGCTAAAGGAATTTTAAAAAATATTTCACATAAATTCCACTTACGTTGTCTGTTCTGGATGGATGCATGTTGCACGACGAAGTTTTTAAATCCACGCAAAGTAGAAAGTACAGCGCTTTCTTCCATTTTGACAAGGGCCGCCTTACTATCCATATCAGGCTCTAGGACACGATTTGGCGTATCACAAGAACCTCATGTATATAAATTGTTCGTTGCTAAACGGCCAGACGACGAGCAATTGTGAACTGTCATGGAGACCGCTATCCTCGGAACGGGCCTCATGGGGGCGAAAATGTGTAAAAGGCTTGTGTCCTGCGGCTACCATGTACGCGCATGGAACCGGACGGCGGAGAAAGCCCTCCAACTTGCAGCAGCAGGCGTTAGACCCTGCGCGACGGCCGCGGAGGCCGTAGATGGAGCGCACGTTGTCTTGCTTATGCTTGCAGACGCGCATGCAATCCGAAAGGTCCTACTTGATGACCCGAACACCAAAGCGCTCCTGTCAGGGAAGACGATTCTGCAGATGGGTACCATCGGTACGTCAACCCCCGCTTCCACGTCAGGCATAACCATAATCAGACACAAACAAGCGCCTCGGTGTCCCCAAGCTTACAAATACGGGAATCGCACCTTGGGTGTAGCATGGGCATACGTGCTTGTAGGATGCCCCTCCATCCCCAACCTGCTGTGGCAGAAGCCGAAAGCCCACATGCCGTGCCATGCCCCAAGACCTTCCCATGGATGTCCTTCCTGTTCCTGCCTCCTCTTCTCCTCGGGCCCTCTCTTCGTCCCTGCTGCCTTGCTTGCGCCCCTGCCCCTGCCACCGCCTTCTCCTCCTCGCCGCCGCCCCCTCTCACGCCACAAGCAGCTAGCGCCCGTTACACCCTCCCCCTCCTTCCCCCCCCCTTACCCCCTCCCCGTCCCCCTCCTTCCCCCCTTCCCCAGGCCCTAAGGAATCGTCCTCCCCGTCCCCCTCCTTCCCCCCGTCCCCAGGCCCTAAGGAATCGTCCTCTCCGTCCCCCTCTTCCCCCCCTCCCCAGGCCCTAAGGAATCGTCCTCCCCGTCCCCCTCCTCCCCCCCCCCAGGCCCTAAGGAATCGTCCTCCCTGGCCGCCGAGGTGGTCTCCGCAGGGGGTGTCTACGTGGAGGCCCCCGTGCTGGGCAGCCAGCCGGAGGCGGAGAAGGGCACACTGCTCATCATGGTGGGGGCGGACAGCGACCCGCGGGTCACTCCTGAGGGGCCCGTGTGGCCGCTGCTGTGCGCCCTGGGCCAGCAGCCCAACATCCACTACATCGGACAGGTCGGCACTGCGGCGGCTGTCAAACTGGCGCTCAACCAACTCATAGCTTCGCTCACGGTGAGGTGGCGGGGTGGTGTGTGTGTATGTATGTGTATATGTGTGTAGGGGGATGTAGGGGCCCGGGCGGGAAGGCTGAGGGGCCAGTAACCTATGGCTTCGTGGATTGGACGCTTGCCGTGACAGCTGGGTTCCCTGCCGTACTAGACTCCTCTGTGTACACTGCCGTACATCGCCCCTCTCTCCCCCGCCTACCCCCCCTACCTTACCCCTTACCTCCCCCGCCCCAACGCCGTACAGGTCGGTTTCTCCACCTCCCTCGGTTTGGTTCAACGCAGCGGAGCGCCCGTGGACAAGTTTATGAGCATCTTGAGGGCCTCGGCGCTGTACGCCCCCACGTACGACAAGAAGCTGGGCAAGATGCTGGACCGGGACTACGGAGCTGCCAACTTCCCGACAAAGGTAAGTACGGGTTGTACGGCAGAGTGTACGGCGTGGTGCTGTTATGGATGCCGCGGAGCCTTCTGGGGTCCTTTCCTGGCTCCGAGCGGCCCTCTTCACCGTGTACGACATCCTATCCCCCCAACCACTATTACCACCACCACCATCACCATCACCACCATTACCACCATCACCACCAGCATCACCAGCATCAGCACTTCCAGCTGGGCCGCCCCCCTCGTGCAGCACCTGC
This sequence comes from Volvox carteri f. nagariensis, assembly GCF_000143455.1. Lineage (NCBI taxonomy): Eukaryota > Viridiplantae > Chlorophyta > Chlorophyceae > Chlamydomonadales > Volvocaceae > Volvox > Volvox carteri. The sequence goes on from NW_003307576.1 coordinate 1,458,275, forward strand.
TGAAGGACGTGCGGCTGTTCGAGAGCGAGGCGGCCGCTGCGGGACTGGACACCGCCGTCCCGGCCGCCCTGTCTTCTGTCATTTCCAACGCCATCGCCAAGGGGCTACAGGACTGCGACTATTCCGCAGTGCTTGAGGCGGTCCTTGCACCGCCAGCAGCCACTGTGCCCGCAGCCGTCACAGCGGCTGCTGGCGGCGACACCGCCGCTGCTGGCGGCAGTGCTGGAGGCGGAAGCGACCGTGCGAGCAGTGCGGTAGTTGATGGGATTTGAGGGAGTGGGACTGACGGAACATCGGAAGGGTGGGGGGGAGTAGGGTGGGGGGGAGTAGGGTGGGGGGGAGTAGGGTGGGGGGGAGTAGGGTGGGGGGGAGTAGGGTGGGGGGCTCTCCTTTGGAGGGGGAGGGCGTTGCATGGGCGAGGGGGGGGACACCACCAACCTACTCTGGACATCTGGGAACGTGTTAATAAGCATGGTGATGCAGGGACAGCATATTACTACTGCGCTGTAGCGGCATGTTGCTACTGCTGCTGCTGCTGCCGATGATGCTCATACAATTGATGATGCTATTATACTGCTGATGCTGTTGCTACTGTTGCTACTGTTGCTACTGTTGCCTGATGCTGATGCTGCAAAGTGTGTCTATAGCAGGGCATGATACACTTGCAGGGCAGCTGTATCCAGGTATCTTTTTTCCATTCACGTCTACTTCATTCCCAAACTAAAAGATGTCGTACGTCGTTTTTGGAAGAATTGGAGAATTAGAATATTGCAAGGATTATATATATTATAAATGGGATACAGAGTGGATATTGGTTTTTTTGTTGGGGGGTGGCGTGCAGAATGCAAGATGGCAAGGGATTGGCATGAAGCGGGTGCATGTGGGGTCAGGGATGGCCATGGCCGGGGGCCCTGAATCACACTGGAACTGCCTGCGTGGGTGCTTGGTCTTGGTCTTAGCACTTGCTTGGTCTTGGTCTTCGCAGTCCTGTTGGCGCAGGTAAGCACAGGCTTTTTGGCGGGTAGGCAACAGGTTCGCTGATTTATGTGGCACGATGACGTTGTGTGATGTTGAGCTGCCGAAATTGAGTGAGTGACAATTTCATGGCATTAAGTATACAGGTGCATGACCAGAGGACTCTCGAAATGTGTGTGCTTTCAAGAAATCTGACAGGAATCTGACCGGAGCAATCTGCCGGTTCGAGGAGGCAAGCTCACGAGTATACAGCAGCAAGTCGTGTTGCGTGAGGTAAACTAACGCGGCAACGAATTCTGGCCTAGCGGCAGTTGAAGGGTAGTGTGACATCGGGCATATGATTGGGCGTTGTTGCGTTTCTTAGTTGTCAGATGTCTTAGAGGCCGCGGGTGGTTGGCTGTTCACAGATTTGACAATGAGAGGGACAGCGGGTGGATGCATGTAAGACATAGTGATCAGCAAATACGCAAACGCGTGTGGCTTCCCGGAGTTCATGAAGTAGTACTTGATTAGCATTTGCGGCCTAAGGGGTCTGTCTACCGTTACGTACGGCGCCAACGGCCAATTAAATAGACAGAAGCATTCTGACACGGGCTTAATTCGGCAAGACGCATGCAGAGCCCCTCCCGAGGACTTCTTTTCCTGGTTTGTCGACTGTTCCGTTGGTCGCAGCTAGTCACGCTAAGCTGCGACGTCGAAATTGGCCCCAGATGTGATGACGCCTCTCCAGCATAGGTTTTCTTACTTAACTTAATAACGAGATTCCGATAACTTTACCGTCGCTGCTCTCTGGCGCAGCCTCATATGCGTGGGAAGTTCATTACTTACGGTAACATCGACTTCCGAAAACAATGTCGAAAGGCGTCCCAATTGCACAGCGGCCAGATCTAAAGGACGCGAGTCTGTCGGCACGGCTGGACGCGGTCTTCGGCTCGCTCGGGCCTGCGTCAGGTGCCAGCGGATGGTCCCTGCGCCAAGATATCCAGCCGTTTCGGGCGGGCGGCGGCATTGAAGACTACAACTACAGCAGCGACGAGGAGGATCCCAACGAGGGTTTGAAGCCTCTGATGCCTAGTCGGCTGGTGGACTCAGACGATGATGATGACGATGTCGCCGGCACAGCGCGCGAACACTTTCCACCGCTTGAGCGCGCCGACCCAGATGCAGACGCCGAGGAAGCCGGCTTTGGACATGAACAGAACGAAGCACGGGCAGCTAGGGAGCGTGAGCGGATGCGAGCAACGTTGTCGTCCCGTCGCGCCTTTGAGGCTGAGGCTGAGGAGGACGAATTTGACCGAGTGGCTACGGGCACGATGGATCCCCGCAATCGCCTCAGGGATGCAAGGCCACCTGGCTTTACGGAGGTGCGTATTTGGAGTTTTGGTGGAGTGTGCTCTACGGAATGCCAGGGGCGCTGCTGCGTTGAGGTATTTCTGCGGGGGTAACCCGTGGGGGGACATTGCCTGCGGAATGACGACAGCTCCTTGCAAGGGCCGGCAAGGGCAAGGGGACTCAAATTAGGGGGCGGGATATTTGCAACAGATTCGGGGCGGCCCTCCGCAGTTCGGTTTTATGTTAGTGAAATAATGCGATGTTGTTTTTGTTACCGATTGGGAGGTTTCTTGAGGCCACTTGAACACATGAATTGAAGTATGAATTGCATAGAGAACAATAATAGTAATAATAATAAAATAGCGCGTGTGTACACACAAGCATCGTGTATGCACAGCTGCTCCAGGCGTAACCATGCACAGCAGCTCGGTTGTTGTTCCGTTACACTTGTTCTTTGTTAGGCGTTCTTTCAAACTGATAGCGGTATTTTGGTCTCCCGCAGGTACCTTTGGATAGTGCATGGGAGCGAATGCACGGCCGTCTGCAGCAGCAGCAGCAGCAGCGACAACAGGGGGAACTCGACGGCGCATCATTTCAAGAGGCTGGGACGGGCGACGGCGGCGGCGACGCAGCCGTCACAGCCGCTGATGCTGCTGCAGGGGAGCCCACCGCCATGAACATCAGTCCAGGCTTGGCCGGCGACGGCGACGCCGTGTCCAGGAAACGCTCTCGAACCATCGACGTCGCTCTAACCCAAGCCGGGTCAACGCAACCAGAGCACCAGCAGCACCAGCAACAACCCCTAGGGGCTATTGTGGCCTCTGGTGATGTGGAGATGGTGCCCGCGGTGGCAGAGGGCGGCGGAGCGGATCCGGGGGGCGCTCCAGGGGATGTACGGGTCCGAGTAGTGACCGGCGACCGCTTTGCAGGGGTCATGATGTCTGAATCGCTAGGGATTCAGTCGGACGGGGCACCGTCAGGTGCAGCCGACTTCATCACCGGTGCCGCCGCGGCGGAGGCCCCGCCGCAGCAGTCTCAGCCCCGGCAGCGCGGCGGCCGGCGAGTGCATTGGGCGGACTTCGCCGCGTCCACCCCCTCGCGGTATGTGAGTGTCGATTGCGGGGTGAACCTGGGGACAACCGGGGGTTTGCGGTGCGAGGTGTGTGTGTGTGATTGTGTGTGATGTGGGTTGTGTCGGGTGCGGAGGTGCCGCTGGGGCGGGTGTGTGGTGGTGGTGGTGGTGATGGTGATGGTAATGATGGCGATCTGGCAGTTGGGGAGGGGGAAGGAGAATGGCTGCGTCGCGGGTCCGGTTTCGGAGGTGAAGCGAAGTGAACCTGGGCCATGCACAGGCCGACCGGCTTGTAGGGCCGACCGGCTTGGGGCTCGGCACGCACGCCAAGACGTGTGTATGAATGATGACGCAAGGAGGATGCGCGGGCGTGTATGCGTGTATGTCTGTCCGCCACTCAGGCGAGCTGCTGCGGGCGCGTTGAACTCCCCGCCGGGTGCGGCTGTGGGGGGCCACGAAGCAGCTGGCGACAAGGGGTCTAACGGCCATGCCAGGACAGCCAATGGCGGCGGCGGCGACGGCGGCGGCGGCAACGACGTCCGCGGTCGCGGCGGCGGCGGCCGAGTACGTCTGGAATGGCAGCGACGGGGTTTCGTACCTGACCACGTACGGAACCCGCACAAGTACACGGCGTACACGTTGGATGAGGAGTTGGTGGTTGGCAGTGGTGATCGCTCGTCCAACGGTCGTAACGGTGGCGCGCCGCCGGGCGGGCGTGGATGGAGGTCTGGCGGGCCGCGCGAGAGCAGGGAGGAGGCGGCGGAGGACGAGATGCGGCAGGTAGGGTGGCGGTGGTGCATGTGGCTCTTCTTCCTGTGCTACTCGTCCTTCTTCTTCTCCAAAGGGGGTGATCGGGAGAACGACTGCTGTTCGCACATCACCTTTGTCACTCCCGTCACTTGGAACCGGCAGCTTGGCCGCACTGCCTTGTGCCATTATTGCCAGCCTCGGCAGTTCTTGCTGGCGTGGCGCAAATCCTTAGATCATTGCAATGTTTTCGACCACAATTTTTTATGTGAACTATTTTACTGGGCCGTGGGCGCCCTGCATGTATGTATGTATGTATGTATGTATGTACATAAGATGTGTGCCGGTGCCAGGTGAGCTGCTGGGCCTGGAAAGCGATACAATAGCGGCTTTCCGGGATTACAGGCGCCTCGATTACTCCCAGTTCACACGCCAGCTTCCAGTGTGTATCACTTTTCGTGCTGTGGCGTACTTTTGCATCATACTACCTCCACCACCTTCCACGCATTTTTCTAGTAATAACGGTCGAATGCATTTTGGTCGCGAATCTGTCGCTCTTTCTTCTCGAAGCGGGGGGTTCACTGGGGTAGCTTTTTCCTATCACTCAAACACTTAAAAAAACACATACATACGTACATACGTACACACACAGGCGCTGGCGCAGGCGCGGCGGGCCGTCGAGGCTTCCTCCGCATCCGACCTAGCGACTCACGACCCGGAGCGCGCCGAAACCACTTTCGGCAGCGGCATCACCTTCCGGCCGCGCGCGGCGCGGCAGCAGCAGCAGCAGCAGCAACAACAACAACAGCAACAGCAAGCGACGGATCGGCCTCCGCAACGGCGACTTGGCGATACTGGCGGCGGCAACGTGACAGTTTCTGGTGCTAACCACGCGCCGGGAGCTGCTGCAAGACGTTTGGGAGCCGCCTTTGTCTCAGCGGGTGATGGAGGGGAGGAGCAGCTAGGGGATGTTGGAGAGGGCGGTGTTGGCGCAGGGCGGGGGGGGGCAGGTGCAGTGCAGGGAGGTGGCGGCGGTGGCGGCGGCACGATGCGGGGCGGTGGACGGCGGCATTTCCGGGCGCGTCCGACGCGTGCCGATGAGGATGGCGAGGGAGCGGCAGTTGGCGGCGACGGCAACGACGCCGCCGCTGCTGTCCCCGATGGCGATGTGATGCAGCAGGACTGAGCCGTAACCCCTTTCCACGCGTCTTGCCGTGCGCGGTAGGCGGCTCGGCTCATTCCTGTGTTGAAAAAAAACTGTGCAATGTAGTGATTGACGGTTGTGAAGGGGTTGTATTTACAATTCACTTGTCGTGCAGTTGTACGGGCGCTCTCTGTTTATGTAAGCGAACTTTTGCGGAACTTGTAACTTGTCAGCGAACTAATTGTTGGTCGCGTTCAGGATGTGGACCCGGGACGTGTCCAGCATGTCTTCATTTAATGGAAACGTCTGTGTAGATAATACAACGCACACCTCTGTATTGAGGTGTGCGTTAGTTGTTTTTTTCTCTCAAGAGGCCATGTGGACAAATGGCGAAGCCGTTGTCGGTTTCAATTGTTCTTGACTTTTAAAGACTTGGGGTCGCGAAGACGGACTTTTCATGATGTGGGCCCTTGCCTTGCCCCAAACTTTCACCCCCCCCAAAAGCCCTCAAAACTCTTTTGAGGTGTGTGCCTTTCGCTTGGAAAGGATTGCAGGCCTGTGGCTGGAAAAGCGTGGCAGAGCGTAGGTGCCGCGCTTTTCATCCACTGCGATGAGTTTACCGTTATTTTCTCCTTGACGCCGCGTGCAAAGCATGCATCGCACTTTGCATTTTTATGATAAAGAGGTAGGTCATTCTTAGACCTCAACGCCGTTGTACTGCAGCGATGACAAGACATGTTTTCGTAAAAGAATTTTCTGTCACGGGATGCACATCCTTACCTTGGTTTGTGCGGTTGGGCCCTCACTTCTTAGTTGTAATGAGTCGTAAATTCGGGGAGTCAAAACAAAGGAAACATTATTTAAGGTGACAGATAATAAACTTGTTGAGCGACGCGAACAGGAGGCAATCAGAGGAGGAGAGGAGTTCGGCCTTCTTTGAAACCTGTCTTTACACCGTCTGCCAAAAGCTCTCTCTCAGCCGGAGGGAGCCATGCCGAGGACCCACGGGTCGGCCTCCGTCTCCCACCATCAGGTGTGCGTCTCTTGTGTACCATTTTTCATAAGAAAATCAGAGAAAAGAGGGACAGGGGAAATAATTATAATGATGATGATGATGGATAAATAATGATTGACAAAGGCGGCACATATGTGGAGGTTCCTGGGAAGCTAGGCGCTATGGCGAGAGGGCCGCCGCTGCTGCCGCTCCGCTCCCCCTCCAGCCAGATGACCTCAGTGTAAAACCCGGAGGTTGTCCAATTGAGGACGTATATCGGTATCCAGCCGGCGGTACAGGCGGACATCGGGGCGGTATCTGCTGCACATTATCCCCAGATATCATCAACTACCAGCCCCCGTTCTCAACACCGGCTGTATATCACCTTTTCTGTCTTCTTCTTCTTCTTTTTCTTCCGCGTATTCGATCTTGCCTTTACCTTTTCTACACTTAGAAAGCATATCTGTGAACAGCGCTGTTGGACACGTAGACCTGTTTGCGGAGGTTTGCGGAGTCACGCACGGATCCTTATCACAGTCGGATGTGACGTGGTCGAGGATCCGTACCGCTACCTGCTACTGCATGCACCTGTTTTAAAGCCTCCGCTGCCTCCGGAACATGGAATATTCAAGTGCTGTAGCCCCCCCCTCGCTGTTGTCCTCAAGACCGTCCCCGGGATCCGCAAGCTCCAGCCCGCAAGCCGCGAGCACACCCATCACAGCTGTGGAGCAACTGGTTGACTGCAGGTCACCGTGGGGGAGCAGCGCGAGGTGCTGATGGCGGTGGCCGCGGCCGAATGCAGGGGCACTGACCCGGTTGCCTGGTTGAGCAGCCATGTCTTCATGTGCGTGTCTGATGTGTGTGTCTGATGTGTGTGTGTGTGTGTGTGTCTGATGTGTGTGTGTGTGTGTGTGTGTCTGATGGGTGTGTGTGTGTCTGATGGATGTGTGTGTGTCTGATGGATGTGTGTGTCTGCTGTGTATGTTTTATGAATTTATGTGTGTTGCTGATGTGTGTGCGCGTGCGACTTCCTAAGCATGGTGTGGTGCAGGGCCACCTGCTCCCAGAAGGCTGGGAACATTGGACTCGGGCACCCCACTGGACAAGACACGAGCACAACAGAGCATCTGTGTAGAAAAGGAGGTTCAGCTGCCCGCCCGATGACAGCACGTCTGGACACACACACACCGTCACATACACACACACCGTCACACACACCGTCACACACACGTACACACACACACACACACACCGTCAAACACACATACATACCCCATCATACACACATACACACCATCACATACACAAGAGGCCATCAGCATTGCCCAGCATGCCGCCAAACGGCTTCTGCATCTGGCTGTTGCCGCCCGCTGGTTATTGTTAAATAAGATGAGGGCCCCGTGGCCGCCGGTGTTCCTTTCTGCCCGCTCTCAATGCGTCGCAGCTGCCCTAACAAGCACGTCTATATCGTCGGCAACTGCGGCAGCCCCGTGGAAACAGCCTCGTGTAACGAGTGTGGCGCACCGGTGGGCGGCAGGGACCACCTGCTTGGACACGGAAACCAGCTGGCATACGAGATTGTGGCGCAGGTTCAGGCACAGACAAGCGTAAGATGAGCTCGTATAATCTACCGGAAAATTTCTTGTTTCATCACGAGGGCCTGTCTCACACAGCTTGGGTGAACGGGGGTAGGTCGGGAATCGGCATCTGAGGCGATTGCGGCAGATGCCTTCCTGGAGGTACCTGCGGGCTGCAGGCGCCCAAATCCAGGCGTCTTCTCGGCTTTTTGGTGAGGCGTCGCATTGCCCTATTGTCCCGTCATGTTGTAATACATAACTGCAGCCTCGACAAAACTTGTGTGCGTACGGGAGGCAAATGATGTGGCAGTATGGAGAAGGCGGACGTTATGAGGTTTGAAACTGTTTATTTGGGCCTCTGTTGCTGTTCCTTGCGTTCGTTATATAAAGAATCTTGTCGTTGTTGGTGTTGTTGTTAATTTCTGTCGATGTTGTTATTTTCTGTTGATATTGTTAATTTCGGTTCATATTGTTAATTTCGGTTGATATTGTTAATTTCGGTTGTGCATGTATGTTGCACGAATGGAGGTTAAAGCAGGAGACGGTTGCGCACACGCTGGAATCTTCGGCTGATGCAGTGCAGCGTATTGCGCCCGTCCTACAATATCTGTAGTACTCTGTGGGATAGATAAAAGTTAATGTTTGGGGAGGTGAGGAGGCGCGGCGCCAGTGCGGTGCGGTGCGTGGGTGTGTATAAATGTATATATATGTATATGTATGTATGTATGTGTGTGTGTGTGTCTCTGCAGACGTCGAACTGCATGGACCCTAACAATAACTCGTTAAAATAAGTCTGGCAGCTCACGTACTTTCACAACACGCAGTAGTTGTTCAATGAATCAGATGCAAGGGCCGTCTTTTTAAATCGTTCTCAGCAGCTGTCAGTGGACAGTGGGCAGTGGACAGTGGAGTTGAGTTTGAGTTTTCACACACAGTTTTTTGATGTGGGCTTGTGCAACGTTTGTGGGTGGGTTTCGCAGTGGTGGGTGGGGAGCAGCAGAGGGTGTGCGGTCCTCAAGGCGCTCGGTGTCGGAGCTGTAGCGCCGCATCCAATGTCGCGACGCATCCAATGCCTCTCTGAACTGTTGCGCTCAAGGACTCGACAACAAAACCTTTTTGCACAAGGCCAGTAAAACACCCTGCACGGCCTCTTTACCGTCATCGAGACGCTTAAACAACGCTCCGTGTTTCCCGGGGGGGAGGGGGAAGAGGATTTACGGCAAAAGCTGTAAGCGCCCTGAGGGCACCCTCTGTAAAAGCTTGTATCAGGCTGGACTAATAAAAACGGGATATGGGTAAAGCCCCAAGTGCTACACCTCCCGCCGCGGGAGGCCAACACCTACAGGCTGATGGCCCTTCTTCAGCGCTTGCATAATCGGCGGCACATTATCGTCGTGTTTGCGCTCGTCCCCTATCCTTCCCACGTGCGTGTACGACATTTGATGACACTTGATAATTTTGACTGTTAGGACTGTTAGGACAAAGGGATAATTTTGACTGTTTTTTAGTCTTTCGTTTGATACCGGCCTGAAAGGTTCCTATTTAGGACGAACGGCGGCGTGACGTGTAAGGTCGTTGTTGATGGCCCCACGGCCCCCCTGCTGTCGCAGCTTGCTGTAAAATGCCCTGCCTCCGCAACCCTCCCAACATCCTTCCCACGCGGGTCCCCCAAGTCTCTTTTCTGTCTGCATGTGTGCATTGCTCTGCGCTTCTGCATCGTCTTGCGCTACATTCCAATTGTGTATGCCTGACTTTTTACAAAAGCACTTCAAGGCGTCGTTAGAACGTCGTTGGCATATCAGGATGCTGCTGCTGCCTTTGGCAAGCTGGCCATGGCTGAAAACCTCGGAACGGCTCTGACATGCAGCCGGTGGCTCTGAGGGCATCCGCGCCATGATGACGTGACAGGACACGAACACTAACACACTAACACTAGCACCCAGACGCGCGCGTCCCGAGCACGCTCTCCGCCTGTGCAACCAGACTTCTGGATGCGGTCAGCATGTCCTGCAGCGCATCCGCTGTTACGCGCTGCTGCACACCCACCGGCATGTCTGCACGGTGGTACAGACCAGGCCTTGGCAGCGCCTCCGCCTCCGCCGCCGCTGCTGCTGCTGCTCCGAGGGACGCAGGGATGGTTGGCGCCGGGGCCACAACAACCGCAGCAGCAGCAGCAGCAGATGGTGATGCTGTTAGGCTGCAACTACTGCTGTCGCTGCTGCCAATGCCGGTTCCACCCTCGGATGGGTTCGGTCGTTGCCGGGTAACGGCGTCACCTAAGGCCCAATTCTTCCGCTCATCCTGCTCCAGGGCCTGGCCTGCCTCGTCCGCTTTCACATCGTCCGCCACCGTTGAAGGCCTCCGCATGCGCATGCGGCTTCCAAGTGCTGCTGTTTCCTGCAGCTGCACACCACCACCACCACCACCACCACCACCTGCGGCGAGCACGTCGAGCAGGGTTTCGAGTGTGAAGCGACGTCTGTGCACCCGCCCGCCCGCCGGCACCTGGACATGGAGCCGAGCGGCCTCGGATTCGGATTTGTGCAGGATGCAGAGAAGTCACCACCATACCGCCATGTAACGATGTAGCCGTGGCCTCTGCTACCTGTGATGCTGTTGCTGCTGTGGGGCCGGTACAAGCCCTACCAGTCGCGGCCTCGGCCTCGGTGGTCGCGGCACGGCACCACCGAACCGAGTTTTCTTTGGTAAATCTTCTCTCTCGCGCGCGCGCATGATCATGCGTGCCGGCATCGGCACCTGCGGCCTGGGGGCTGCTGCGTGGGCTGTAGAGCGCCAATGCATAGCGTGTCGCATCCAGGGAGGGCGCTACGAGGGGCGGCTCCGAAACCTGGGAGATTCCACTTCCAGTTTCGGGGTGCAGAAGTGCAACCAGAGGGCTGCCCGTGGGCGGAACCGCACCCACCAAAGCCGCGCCCGCTGCTCCTGTCGTCGTGCGTGGATTGTCAGAAACCGGTTGTAGGCCCACGCGTACTGAGCCGGGATATGCAAGCAGCACGTCCGCCATGGAAAGGAGCTTGCGAGAAGCCATTAACGTGAGCAAAGTGTCCCGTTCTTTGGGCCCGTGCTGGTCAGTCTGTACAGGGCCCGCCGGGTACTTGCTGCCAGTGTCGTAACGGTGCGCTGTACGAAAATGCCGACGGCTGATTTCCTTTCCAAGCATCTGCGTAAAGGTCTCATACCGGAGCATTGCCGCCTCTTTTTCCTCTGCAGCTATCATCTCACGGCTTTGTAGAGAATTGTAGGCCCGGCGCGCGTAATGGTTCAGCGCTGTTTCTTGGGAGACCTTCGGTGCAGCATCTTGCTGCGCAAGGAATTCTTCAACGGCAAGTTGGTGATTTCTATGACGAAGGCGCTGCACCACAGTATCCCGGACACGGAGTTTTGGTTTTGGTGGAGAGTGGGAGGATGTTGCTGATGAAGGATGCTGAGGCTTTCGCAGCCGAGCGCATAATCTCAGGTTGAAACTGATGCTACCTACGGAATCGGTTTCATCACTCATGCTTTCTAAATTGGCTCGCTGGCCTCTCAAGTTGCGAGGCAAAAGCTGTAAGTGACAGCTGCGACGTCATTCAAAACATTAGGCTAAATCTGCGTGTATACTGCTTATTCTTTGAAACGCTGCTTCGCTATCACTATGCACTTACTCAGGCTTTTGTTGTTGCCGTATTTTGCTCAGTCAACTTCGCACTTTAGTGATAACATTCCAAGTTTACACCAGCATTCAACATTACGGTCATAATAAAGGATAGGTATGCGAGGCTTTTCCTGTATGATTGGAGGTGCAGGTGGCTGGGGTGGGAGACCCTATCTGGGCCGACTACGAAGAGAGCACCGGAACGTGCGCAGGTCGTCTAGCTCGTCTTCATCTGGAGCCGGTCCTAGTGGTCGCGCAAGCTACCTTGAAAAAGTTGCCGTAAGTCGTCAACTTGGAAGGCGCCTGGCGGCCAATCCCTACATAATTGAGCGCAATTGCCCTGCTCCCGCGACTTCCTCACGTAATGCATGCAGGGATGGGAAGGCCCGCTGAAGGCAGGACTTACTTCTGGCGCGCTGTCTGCCGTCGGCGACCTGCTGGCACAGGCTCTTATCAGCCAGGCAGCCTCGCGCGAGGGCAGTCCCCTACCCGCTTACGACCCGCTGCGCACAGCGCGCATGGCTGGGTACGGCTTCTCCTGGTACGGCCCCTGCCAGTACTACTGGTATAACCTGCTGGACTGGCTCATGCCAGTGAAGAACACCACCAACTTCCTGAGCAAGGTGCGGTGCGCCGCCAAAAACAGCGCCTAATTCATGCACCCGCCAGTGCCTCCTAGCGCCTCTCCCCCAGCCGCCTCGTAGAAGCACTAGAAGCCACTGTGCGGCATGACATCACGCAGGCGCGCCACGCAGCGCACGCCGTCGGCGGGCCGCCCTAGCATCATTCATTCGGGGTGTAGAACGCAGCCAACGGCGCCTCCCTGCCCCCTGCAACCCGCCTGCCCGTTGCCAACTCCCCATTCTCCCTCAACACACCTACCCCTGCCGACTGCCAGGGGAGGGTTCCTCCTCCCTCAACACACCTACGCCTGCCCGTTGCCAGACTTCCTCCTCCCTCAACACACCTACCCCTGCCGACTGCCAGGGGAGGGTTCCTCCTCCCTCAACACACCTACCCCTGCCGACTGCCAGGGGAGGGTTCCTCCTCCCTCAACACACCTACCCCTGCCGACTGCCAGGGGAGGGTTCCTCCTCCCTCAACACACCTCCCTGCTGACTGCCAGGGGAGGGTTCCTCCTCCCTCAACACACCTACCCCTGCCGACTGCCAGGGGAGGGTTCCTCCTCCCTCAACACACCTACCCCTGCCGACTGCCAGGGGAGGGTTCCTCCTCCCTCAACACACCTACCCCTGCCGACTGCCAGGGGAGGGTTCCTCCTCCCTCAACACACCTACCCCTGCCGACTGCCAGGGGAGGGTTCCTCCTCCCTCAACACACCTCCCTGCCGACTGCCAGGGGAGGGTTCCTCCTCCCTCAACACACCTACCCCTGCTGACTGCCAGGGGAGGGTTCCTCCTCCCTCAACACACCTACCCCTGCCGACTGCCACCCTGCCCAACTGCCCTCAACACACCTACCCCTGCTGACTGCCAGGGGAGGGTTCCTCCTCCCTCAACACACCTACCCCTGCTGACTGCCACCCTGCCCAACTGCCCTCACACAACTTCCCCGTCCTCCATCCAATCCCAATCTCCCCCATCACACCACCGATTCCCACTCCTCCCACTCCTTTTCATCCCCTCTCTTCTGTCTTGTTTCCGATGGTTTCGCCCCTTCGACGTTATATAATGGATGGTCAGGTGGCCGCAAACCAGCTCATCCTGGCGCCCATCACCTTGAGCACCGTCTTCTCTTACAACCTGGCACTGATGGGCAAGGCGGAGGCCATTCCCAACAAGATCAGAGACGACCTGTGGCCCACCATGCAAAACGGTGAATAGGGCCGGGGCTGGAAAGTTGGGGGCTGGGGGCCCGGGGTAGAAGTATTACAATTAATTTTTTTATTAAAATTACAAATCTGAAAAACTTGTAAATAACTTTAAAATATTGTTTTGGTTTCAATTTTGCTTCAAAATCGCGCTACCGCAGGTTGGAAGTTCTGGATCCCCGCCGCCAGCCTCAACTTCTACTGCGTGCCGTTGAAGTACCAGGTGTTGTACATGTCGGCATGCGGCGTGCTGTGGACAGCCTACTTGTCGTACACAAGCAACATGCCGACACCCTCGGAAAAGGCGGCTGCGGCAGCACCGGCGGCAGCGCCCGTAAAGAAGTCGTGCTGTAGCGGAAAGTGCAAGTGATGGATAGGCTGTGATTACTTTATATGTATGTATGTATAATGTGTGAAACAGGGGGTGTATCTTCGCCCGTGGCAGCTACCCTGCGAAACCCTGCCTTCCCCGGTATTCCGGGGCACCCTCATCCAGTCACCCTAGTCAACTTCTCAGTGGATCGCTCAGGTTCCGCACCCACCACCAGCATCCAACGGAATCTGCCGGGTCGACAGCGGCCCAACTATGTATGTATGTATGTGTGCGTGAAGCATGGTAGCCTGCTCACTGCTACGAGATCGGTGGATTCGGGGTGCTGGGTGTTGGGAGTTGGGATGTACCCCCCGCGCCAAAGGAGCGACCCTATCTCTTGGAACGCTTCTTCCTGAAATGCTTTTTTCGGGGCAAAGGAGGCCAATGGTGGTTTCTTCAGTGATAATGCTTCACATGCCTGCTGAAGCCCAGAGCTTGTGCTGTAAGCATTGGCAGCCGTTCTGGCTCCGCTGTAAGGATTGCTTTATGGCTGTATAGCAAAAGTCTCCATTTAGAAAACGATTAAGGTTGCCCCCGTTTTAATGAAGTGTATTATAGCTATTCCAAGGAGGAGAGCTCTTGAGCGAGAGCCTCGCGGCGCCACGGCACTAAGCACTCTTGTGCGCACAACAATCTTAAGTTTCTGCTTAATTTGCTTTCAGTAGAAGACATAAACAGCAGCAAGCTGCCTGCTGCAATCTGTGTGTCATGCTACGTAGGCTTTGGCACAGCAGCAGGCTTGGGCTTTGGCCTATATATATATATATAGAGAGAGAGAAAGAGAACTTGAGCTAGGTAGTGAAGTATGTAAACATTCCTGCTGCCTGCTTTGCATCCTGCTTTCATACTGGCGCACAGCAGCTCACAACAGGCGCATTCAAAACTGCACGGAAAGCTCAAGCCACCCTGCATACATCCACGCACTCATACATCCCTCCAGTCGCATCAGGAATTCATATAGCATTCGTAGCATTTGCACCGTAGCCCTATCTGCTAGACATGTACCATCAGCAAATCAGCAAAAGAAAACAACTATGTTAACGGTTCTATTTTCTCAACTGAAAAGGGAAGCCACATGCTGCAACGCCACACAACAGACTCTGTCTTGCGGTTGAACGGATGCGACAGGGGACAGCAGCAGCCACAACTGGTGCGCGGGGCCAAACCGAAAAGGCCAGGCTGGCAAACAAACAAACAATGAGCACACAGATCAACAAACACAAACAGATGAACAAAAAACGAACAAAACGAACAAGCATTTCCACCTTCGCGTCTCCATGGCGCTGTAGACATCCGCCGCTAACACCGTGACGATACCAGATAGCGCCTGGTGCGGGGGCCGCCCTGCAACCCCAGAGGCTATCGTAGGCCCCGCTGTCATCGTCACCGCTGCATCGTCAAGGCTCCGCACGCTCGCCCTCACACACGGTTCTGTATACATACATACAAGCATATCTGTACATACATTCATACATACACAGTAGACATTCCCCTGTTGGTCCAGATGCCGTACGGATTTCTCACCACGCCGCCGTCGCAGCCGCCGTGGTTGCAGCCGCCAGGACAATAACCCACATCCGTGAGAATCTGTTGGCGGCAGGCCAGCCCTTGAGCGGCTGTGTCACCAAATATTTTTCTTTTGGACCGTGCTGTCAACGACTGGAAGTAAAAGGTTCGGAGATTGTGGCGGCTGTCGTATTATTGATGGTGAGTGTGGGTTTGGAAGGCGCCTAACGCCGACGCCGACGTCGGCGGCGCTGACACCGCTGCACCTGACGGCTCCGCCGCCAGCGCGCGCGACCGTGCGCTCCGCAGGCTGCCGCCGACGCTATCATGCACGTTTAACGGCCTGAACGCGGTCTCTGAGGGCCCGACGCCGCCAGTGATGTCGGCGGTGGCGGCGGAGTGGCTGTGGCCGACGGCGACGGTGGGTTCCTTCCGATTCGCCATGTGGGACATGACCGCGCTCCAAAGCAACTATTTGGGCGGCGGAGGCAGCGGCGGCGCCGGCGGGGTGAAGAGGCGAAGAGGAAACGAAGGGAGGTCGAAAATGTGCGGGTTGAGGCCGATGAAGGGGGGGTTGAGAAGGCGGGAAGGTGAGAAGGCGGTGAGGTGAGAAGGCGGTGAGGTGAGAAGGCGGGGAGGTGAGAAGGCGGGAAAGTGAGAAGGCGGGGAGGTGAGAAGGCGGGGAGGTGAGAAGGCGGGAAGACAACACTGCATGGGGGAAGCTACACTGCACGACACTAACCAGCCGTGTGCGTCTGGGCCCCCCCTTCCCGCGCTGTGTTTCGGCCCTGGGGCCCCCCCCGCTAAAAAGCCCACAATCTAACCAACGTCATACAGACATACATACGTACATGCACACTGACGGACTCACCGCCACACAGTTGACGTACAGGATCCTCTGCTCCGGCGGTACAAACTTGAAATTGATGATGTTGGCCGCGGGCCACAGCACGTAGTTGAGCGCCATAGTGGGCGCCCACTTGGCGGTCAGGGAGCTCCGGGCCTCGCGGAGGCTGCCGCCCTCGAGCAGACGGAAGCCGAAGAAGAACAATGCCGTGCCGGCGGGAGACTGGGGAGGGCCGGCAGGAAGGGGGCGTGTGTTTGGGGCCGCGGGGGGGTTGAGAGCTACCAGTGGTTGTGTAAGAGAACCCGTAAATAGCTGACATTGCCCCGGGAGAAGAGGGGAAATTGCTGGGGGGTTTGGGGGGGGAGTTATTGGGGCCTGAAGCAAGGCTGTGCGTTTGTTGTGTGTTTTTATCCTTTGTTTTCCCGCTTCTGCAGCTGCCCTGTACGGCGCGAATCCACCTCGTCCCAGCTGTAGCAAGCCGAACCGCCCCACCCCCGGGGAAAACACACTTCGCCCCTCCATCGCCCGAACCACTCACATCGTAATACACACAAACACACGTACAGACACGTCTGCACACACGTACACACACGCGCACACGTCCAAGCACTGAACCTAAAAGTCGAAACACCCTTCATCTACCCACCATGACAAGCTGGTCCAGCAGCAGTTTCGTCACCACAGCGGCATTGCTGGTTGGCGCCTGAGGCATCACTCGCTGGGGGGTTGGGGGTGAGGAACGGGCGGGAGGGGGAGGGTGTGGGAGGGGTGGTGGGAGGGGGACGGGGTGGAGGGGGGAAAAAAGGCGGAGGGGGGGATATTTGGGGTAGTGGCAGTCGTATCCAGACCGGAAGGGGGACGTGTGGGTGGAGAGGGGCGATGGGGAAGTAGTTGGGAGCGAGTGAGGGGAAGGGGGCAACCAAGAAGAGAGGAGGGAGGTAAACCCCAGAGACTAGAAGCACATCAACCCCTTAGATAACCACAACCTTATGTACGAAGCATCAGCAGTGGCATCATCATCATCAACACAATAGCAGCAGTAGCAGTAGCAGCAAGCAGCAGCAGTAGCAGCAAGTAGCAGCAGTAGCAGCAGTAGCACATTTCCCCCCACCTCCCACTTTACCGTGTCGAGGAAACGAAACCAATAATGTGCTAGTGGCGTGCCCACCACCACCGACCACAAACACAGCCGCAGCACCCGCTTCACGTCATACTTGAACCTGCGTTTCGAGGCGTACGACAAGCATGGCGCCGGGTTGTTGTCGTCCATGGCGGCGGCGGTGGTGGTGGTGGTGGGGAAACACCAATGCAGAGAGGGGTGTGGGTCAGAAGTGGGCAGGCGGGTAAGACGAACCACTGGCGAGTGAAGCAAATAGATGCTAAAAATTGACGGATAGGCGGATAGACGGATTAGGCAGCGGGGACAGTACAGGCGGCGGAGAGAGTAAAGTGGGATACAGCTGGCTGGCTGGCGTCCAAAAGTACAACCCTAGTAGTTGTAGTTGTAGTAATAGTAGTAGTTGTTGTTGTCATTGATGATGATGTTGACGGGGTGTTAACACACCAGAGAGCCCTCCCTAGGGACTCTTTGGTGCTCCGCCCGTCTCCATCCCCCGCCCCCCCGGGTCAACTCAGCAGAGATTTCATGCGCCGTACCGTTTTCCGCCGCCTTCCTGGGCCTCCCATGGCCTGTCCTTATCCTTGTCCTTGCCCGCCGTGTACGGCTTCTCGGAGTCGGCACTGCCGCTGCCGCGGGCCAGACGGCTAAGTCGCGCCGGCTCAGCGGCGATGGCGGCCCCCCCCTCGGCGGGTGTAGAGGAGAGCGCGTGAGAGGAGAGCTGGGCGATGAGGTCGCCAAGGACCGTACCCACGATACCTGTTATGTATGTGTGTACGTGTGTTGTGTATGTGTGTGTGTGTGGGTGGGTGTGTGGGTGTGTGGGTGTGTGGAGAGCGTGTTAAGCGGAGTGCAAGGCGTGATAGACGAAGGCAGTGCGCGGATGGATGTGAGAATCCATCGTTCTTTCTATTAGTCAAGACGTCAATAAGATTGCTTTTGAGATACAAAGGGCAGTCCAGGTGCTTATGCCTTATTGGGAGAATAAGCATATCCCTGATGTCTACAAATTAGGCTTCAAGACGTAACGTGAATTTGAAAAGGCAAAACAAACAAAAAACTAGGAAAGTAACTGGTAAACGATACTGAGATAGCCAGCGTGCTCACAACGGGATACAAAAACTGGGATTGAAATGTACCTTTCTAAACTCCATACGAAGACCTTTCATTATGAATTCCATCTGTTATGTTACTGCATTTCTTACGCACCAGTGACGCACTTGGTGAAGAGCGGTCGCTCAGCTAGCGAAACGTTATAGCTGGCCCAAAAAGCGGCCATACCGCGCCGCAGCGCCATTCCGCCTCCACCTCCACCTAGCACCGTGCTGCTGCCTCGCAAAAACCGCGGCCCACCGGCGGTGCTGTTGCCGCCACCGCCACCTCCTGAAACTCCAATGCCGCCAATACTGCCGGTACTACCGCTGCCGCCAATATTATTACTACTGCTGCTGGGAAAACGTGAGGATGGGGATGAAGATGAGGAAGCTGAAGGGTGCGGGCCTCCGCGCAGGGATCTACTGCTTGAAGCAATGGGATCGCGTGGATGGGGGTGATGACCATGTTGTTGGGGACCATGACCCACGGGTCTGTGTTGACCGTCGTCGCCCATGCCCATTCCGAAGCTGAAGCCGGGCCGGGCAACCATTCCAAGCTCAAATAAAAAATAGAGGAGATTCGCTGCACGCAATAACGCGTCGGTTACGCAGGTGAGGAAGAGGATGGTAGTGGATATGATTTAAAGCCAAAGCGCCTCAGCAGCCCCAGCACGCCCGGAGGCCATATAGTCAGCAGTTTAAGATGTTCCAGGTAAAGACGGTAATGGCTTCCACTCAAAAGGATCGGCCCGCATATAACGCTGGTGTAAAGGCTAAGTGGAGATTTTCTTCCTGCCCGCTAATTCGTGTGCTCAACACGGTAGCTGCTGACCTTTAGCCGGCAGACTTTTAAGCCAGGAATCAGGGCATATGCTGTTTACCTAATTTGGAAGAAGCTACAACAGCCAACTGCAACGCTGAAAATACGCTATCGAGGATTTACGCGCAACTTTTGACTGTCGTGCGGGGTCCGCTTTCGAAGCGTCCAGGCAATGTTCCAAAGGAATCGCCAGCGTTCCTGCCGCCACGTTCTGTGCTCAGGTTACGGTACAACACAATGGTTTAGTTGCCAGCAGAGCCGGTCAAAAGGGCTCTACCTGTGCTTGCTGGCGCGCCCGCGGTTTGAATTCTCCTTCGGCCTCTCCTATAGGTTCTGTTCCTTTCTGGTTCCTTAGGCCGTTGAGACCCCTCAGACTGTCCGGATCGCCCCTCAAAAAAAGGAAATCTTTCATGGACGCACTTCAAAAAATCCTTTTTGGATTTCTTCGCTCTCAGGAAAACGCGAGACTCCTTCACTCTTCGCTGCTGTGATCTCCCCAACTGTGGATGGGAAATGCAAGCGCATCCAAACATCCAGGATTGTGCGTGCAGCAACAGAGGAGCGCTAACTGCTGCCGGTGCTTGATGGTTTGATGGCACCTTGACAGGCAGAGAGTCAAGTTTCCTTCGGCCCGCCGAACGTTTGTTAGCCATCGCACAACTCCAGCCAAGGCCGTTGGAGTCTATCGCGTCCACAGAATCCTTCCATGCACAGAGTTCGTCGTTGGCCGTTGATTTTTCCATCCCCATCCGGTCAACTCACGTTGCATTTGTCTCTTCGGAATCTTCTTCAGCAGCTATCTGGATCGTCCTGCTCTTTTTTTGTCACCTGTGAAGGACGTTTGAGAAGTTCATCCGGGCTTTCCGCGTCCAAACGTCCTGCGCAATCATCACCGCAACCACAATCACCAGTACCAGACGGAGCACACCTCTACCGCTACCTGCGCCTTTGATCCTTTTAGGTCGATTGCAACAGATATTTAAACAACTAGCTGCAGCGATAAGAGCATTAACATAGCCGAGCATTTTTGAAGTCAGACAAGAAGGGACGCGATCACACGGCGGACGACATTTCCTCGGTCAACGACAGCAGAGCGACAGCATCTTGGGGATATAAGCAAGGTCAGGCAAAACAAGCCGCCGTCGCCGGATCGCCAATCTCCGTGCGTCAAGTACCCTTCCCCACGAACCGCACCAGCGTGGCCGCACTTGCGGCAAGAGCGTTGAGTTAGCGGCCGGGGCCTTTCCTATGGCCGCGGACGGCACCGCCGCAAGGGATGCCGCGGCCGTCTCCAGAGCCCCCTCTGGGACAGCTGCAAGGATTCGGAGCGGCGGAACCGCCGCGGTGGCATCAGCTGGAGACGGTGGCGGCTATGGCACCAACCGTGCTGCGCAGCCACCGCAGCCACCGTCGCCAGCGCCGGCTCCGCCGCCGCCGCCGCTATTCCAACAACCCAGCCGCCGCCGCCGGGGACTGGCTGTACGACAGGCCGTTGCACTTACCAGGAAGAACATTCTCATGAGGTCCGTTACCGTGTTTTGCTCCGTACAATATGTACGATTGTCTCTGTCGTACTGTGTCTATGCAATGTACTGCACATACTGCTGCTAGCCCCTGGCCCGTGCTGCCTGCCTACCCAACTACCCAACTACCCAACTAACGCCATAACACTTCCAAAACCAACCCCATAAACAAAGTTTTCACCTCCCCTCAACCATTCAGCTAGGTCGCCACAAAGAAATGAGAAAACGAACTTCATAACCCAACGAACGTTAACCGAACCTAACCGAACCTAACCGAACCTAACCGAACCTAACCAACTGCTTGCAGGCTGCGATGTCCGGGTCTGTTGATAGGACAGCTTGTGGCCGCGGTGGCCTTCGTGGGCCTTATCTGGCTGGTGGATGCGGCCATCCGGTATAGCGCTGCTGGCTTCCAAGGGCAGCTAGAGGACCGCAGCCCGCAGCGGAGGCGGGTGGGGCAGGTGCCTTTGTGCACGTCGAATCCGCTATTGAAGGTGAGGAAGAGGGTGGTTGTGTGTGTATGTGTGTGTGTGTGTGTGTATGTGTGTGTATGTGTGTGTATGTGTGTGTATGTGTGTGTATGTGTGTGTATGTGTGTGTATGTGTGTGTATCAGGGTTCGACACCCCGTACGGGGCCCGTAAGTTTTTGGCCTTTTTTCGGTATCCCCGTACGGGCCCGTAGGACTTTTCGGTGGCTCCCGTAAGGATTTTGGGGCGCGAAGCGCCCCGTACGGGGCCGCCCCCGGACCGGCCGAAGGCCGGTTACGGTGGCTCCCGTAAGGATTTTAAGGATTTATAAGAGGCCGTGCGGGGCCCTGTAGGGGAGAGGACGGACCATATAAAGGATAAGGCCACACACTTGGCAGACATAATTCATATTGCAATATTTAACTACACTTTTCATAATACTTTTATAGCTTCTGGTCTGTAACATCCAGCGATGGCAGACAATGACGAACCGCCTGACGAACCGGCTAAAGCTGGAAACGGTTGATTCGTTACTTCGTGTGGGGATGTTGGGACCTGCTGCTGATACCGGGGCGAAGCCACTGATTGATCAGGCTGCCGAGATCTACTCGCTAGGGCTATACAGGCATTATTCACAAGTTGTTTTCTGACGTTAGCAAAATTAATTTGAATCCATACGGAGAGGATGATAATGAGGAGGTTGCGACTGACCCAGAGATTGAAGTACTGGTACAAGCAACATACCCCGCTAGTGACGATGAGGCTTTTAGTGACAGTGACTACGAGACCGACGTAGAACGAGATACCGATGAGTCGTGCGTGGATGAGGATTTTGATGATGAGGAGGATGAGAAGGACGAGAAAGAGGAGCACAAGGGATGGGCGGCCGCGGCGGCCAAGGCGCTTGGCTTTCGCTGAGTGTGCCGTGTCCCCGTGTGTAATGGTTCACGAGAAAATAACGAAAATAACGATTTACAGGGCAAAAAAATGCAAAGCGTCACTTTCCACAGCGTTTCAGCCAAGGACAGTGCCCCCGTAAAGGTTTTGCGGGGTTACGGGGGCCCCCGTAAGGTTTTCGGCCGGTACAAGAGCCTGGTACGGGGGCCCGTCCGTAAGGAAAATTTGGGAGGTACGGGGGAGCCCGCAAGTTTCAGGAAGGTCAGTGTCGAACCCTGGTGTGTATGTGTGTGCAAGGCCAGGGGGTAAGAGTCGGGTGAAAAACGATGTGTCTGTGTGTGTCTGTGTGTGTGTATGGTAATATATACATACATACATGTGCACTACGTCTTCCGCTTCCCTTCCTTGATCGTTCAATGATCTCCGCGAACCGCCTTTAAATGACAGGAACCTACACAGCCTGTCAAATCTCCCGCCCCCCTATTCTGCGCTCGACTACCTCACACCATCTTCGCCATCGTTGTTGTCGTCGTCGCCGCCGTGCAGTGGTGTTTTGCTAAACGTGTACCCTGCCCTGCGTTTGTATGTTAGCATGTACGTATGTATGTATGTATGTGTATGTGTGTGTGCCCGCGCGCTGCAGGACGGCGTGCCCTGCTACACCTTCCTCTACACGCCCGCAGGTGACCCATGGGTCCAGGAGGTGGTGGAGGGAGTCATGGCGGCCAATAATCCGCCCATCCCGCGCACCCAGGTCCGGGGCTTCACCAACATGTCCGAGGTGAGGGGGGAAAAGGGGGGGGGGAGGGGGGGGCTGTTTGGCGGGAAAGTTAAACTTAGGGTTTGCGGGGTTTATGTTTTTTTCCGCACCATGTCAGTTGTTGCATCCAAGTACCTAGCATGGTGCGGGAGGTCATGCACGTGTGCTCGTGCGTGTGCGTGTGTGCGTGTATGGACACGTGTTTTTTTACCCCAGTGGCCCCCCGCTCGGCCCCCCGATCTTCCTGTCAAAACACACGCCGCGTGTCAATAGGTGGATGCTTATCTGTGGACGAACCCGCAAAGCGTGCTGGCTGCCGTACATTTCCGTCGCCGGCCGCAGCCGCCTATCCCGGCAGATGGCAGCCCTGCGCCCCGGGTGAGTTGTAAATGATTTGTACGGCAAAGTACTGCAGAAGGTTTCTGTCGTACAGAAGGTTTCTGTCGTAAATCGTGTTAACCAAGTTGTCTGTACTTGTCTGGTTTAACTTGCCCTTGCTCTCCTCCTAAGCTGTCAAATTGCCCCTTCTTACGGGCCTAAACCCCCTTCCTGCCGACTTACCACAAATACCTAGGCGACGAGACACTAAAACACACCGCACCGAACCCACACACCGCACCCTGTGCTGGGCCTGTTTCCCGTCTACCGCTTGGCCTCACACCTTGCAGGCCTTATCTTTTGTCGTACAGTCTAATTCCAGTGCAACGTTCTTCAAGGGGCGTTTTCAAGATCCCAACACCTACATCGCAATACCGTTACAGGTGCGGTTAGTACGGCGGTGAAGCAACTAACCGTGGTGAGAAATTTCTGGACTTCATCCTGACAACCATAAAAAGCCATAACAAACTCCCAACCTTCAACTGCCATGGCCCACTGTTGTTGTACAGGTGGCGGTTGAGGCGCAGATGGCCCGTCTGGCGACTAGAGGTAATGACGGGGGGAGCAAGAGGGACTGGGGGAGGTCTGCATATGTGTGTGTATGTGTGTACGTGTATGTGTTCGTACACCTCCTGGCTCGTACACCCCCTGGAAGGATGGTCTCTATGGAAGGAAGGAAACATGACGGCGGAGGGGATGTGTCTCGTAAACAAGAGGCGGTGCTCCGAAACCTGAACCTCGTCGAAATGGCGGGCTCGGAAAAAGAAAACAAAAGGAAAGGGGGCTTTATGTTTAGGACCTGAAAACGCAATTAAGACAACGTGCAAAACCCCGGATCTGCTCCTCTCCCCCCCTGCCTTGTTAGATACATACGTCTGTGTGGCGTATCATATCTTTTCTTGGCGTCAGTTTCACACGTTGACGTGGTTCGTGTTCGTGTTCGTGTTCCCCTCCTCGACTTCCACTCGTATTTCAGGTAGTGTCTGCCTCAACCTCGTCTGTGGTTCGTCTGCACCGACCCGGTACTCACCCTTCCATTTCCCCCCAAATCCCGAATACACAAATTCCCCGACAACTTCAAAAATCGTGTGTGTTTTTGAGCCCTCAACCCTCACCCCTTTCCCCCCCTCACCCCCCCCCCTTCTCTCCCGCGTCGTTTCCGTGCACCCGGCCCCCGACAAAAACCCTTCCCTTCCCTGGATCGACGACGGCACGCCACTACGGCCGTCAACAACCCCTTCTCCTCCTCCGCCTCCTCCTCCTCCGCCGCCTCCTCCTCCTTCTCCTTCTCCTCCTTCTCCACCTCCGTCTCCTCTTCTCCTTCTCCTTCTCCTCCTCCTCTTCTACTTCTACTTCTTCTCCCACCTCCACACAAGACCACTCCTTGCCGTGGTCCGTGTCGTTGGCCAACTTCCCCCATCCCTCCATGGCCACAACGTCCGCTGTGGGTCGATTCGCGCCCACCTTCCTACTGGCGTCCGTGGTCATCAACTTCGTGGTCCTGTTGACGAACATGGTGGGGCAGGGACAGAGTGAAGCGCATGATGCGCATATGCGTATATCTACCTCTACCTTTTAAATAATATGCCGCTGTTCACAAGTCGTGTGTCTTAATGTGTCTGCGCTCCATACTTTTTTTTGACTTCTTATGCACGGCGAAAACCTCACCTAACCTCAACTAATTTCACCAACTACTTTTCTCCAAAACGCTAAGATTGTCCCCGCACCCCCCCCCCTTGTTCTCCGACGCCGCCTTCTCTTTGGGGCATCTGCAATCACTTCCTTGGATTTCAATGCATATTATCCTCCTAACCGCTAACCGCTAACCGCCAACCGCCAACCGCCAACCCCCCTCAGGTGGCTGAGCGGGAGACCGGCACCCGCGGTGCTCTCTCGGCCATGGGGCTGAGGGACAGTGCACACTGGGTGAGCGGAGCTGGGGTTGACGGTTGGGAGTTGGGGGTTAGTGGAAGGGTCACGTGCAATGAAATGTCCTCCGGTGCGAACTTATTAGCAGAGCGGGGTGGTTGGTCTTTTCGTTTCTGTTGATCCACAGTGTCTGATGGGGCCAACTCCCCCCAACCTCTTAACCAACTCTTCAACTACCCAACCACCAAAGCACCTATTGTCGTACCTGTGGACCGTGTCCTGCGTTGACACTAATACTTTAGTGATGATGCTGGTGATGGTGTTGATCACACTAACCCGTAGTGGGACATCACACAACCCCCACCTGCCCCAGGTGAGCTGGGTGGTTCCGGAGCTGCTGCTGACGTGTGCGCACAGTGCCGTACTGATGGGTGCGCTGGTGGCAATGCGGTTTCCCCTGGCGCTCCGAAACAGTCTGTCGCTGCTTTTCCTGCTGCTATGGGGCAGGTGAGCGACACGGGGAGGACCATGACGG
>NW_003307576.1:1484051-1498818 GCF_000143455.1 Volvox carteri f. nagariensis
CCCACAAACGAGGGGGTGGAGGGAAGGGGGTGAAAAAGAGGGGGGGGAGTGGGGGGGCATGAAGTCTACTTCTTGAGGTGTATATGTACGGGAGAGGTGAAGGTTTTGTGATGGGAAATGGGGTAAGGGGTGAGAGAGGGGGATGGAAATGGGTATTTTGGGGGCGCTGTGTCGCGCGGGAAGGGAGGGTAAGGCCCCCTAGGGATGCCAATAGCGGGCTCTGCGCAATTGCACGTGTACATACGTACATACAGACGAACGGATTGCGGGCCGCTGATGTGGGCCACAGCGGTTCACAACGTCCCTCAATGCTCAAGACGCAGCGGGTTGTGAGTACTCCAGTAGCCCTAAACCATCTTCCCTCACCACAACATGGCCACCTTCTTCCCCTTGTGTTGTGTTTCGTACGCATGTGTTTTCCCCGCTTTCCCCCCCGCCCCCCCCCCTAACCCCCCTCCCTCCCTCTCACCACCCAACCGCGCGTCCAGTGAGCTCTCCATGAGCGGTGTGGCGCTGGTGCTGTCTGCCGTACTGCGCCGTAGCGCCTCTGCCGTACCCGCAGGTTTCGCCACCTACATTGTTTGTTGGGCCTTACAGCTGGTGGTGCAGTTTGGGTTTCCGTACAAACCTGCCGTACCTGTTGGGTGGGTGGGTTTTTTCTCCGCCTTGCCGCCCTGCCTGCTGACCAAGGGCCTACAAGACCTGGCAAATGCCGCACTGGGTGAGTTGGTTAGTGGTTGATTAATGCCTGTAATGTGGGTTTTGCGGTTAGTTGGTAGTTGGGCCGTTGGTGCTTGCGGTGGTGTCTACATTACAAAAGTTTGTCCACAATCGTAACGTGTAAAAAGATCTTACCACGTAGTAGAAGTACGACTAAATTTCCCGTACGCGTCCTCCTTCGCTCGACAAGGAGGACATTCTTCCGAAATTCCAATTTGGAATTCTCCCGTGCACCCCAAGGTTTCCCCGTTCGCCGTTTCCCACCCTCTCCTCTGCCCTCATTGCTCGCGTCTAGCCGTACCAACTCCATTCAAGCAGATCACCGTCTCAGCGCATACACCCTGTTGTATTTCGTACGCAGGGAAGCACTACGTACGGTAAAACACACACACACACACCAACCCCGCTTTACCCCCCAAACCCCCGGCCCCAATCCTCAACCAACCAACCAACCAACCCCCTCTGCCCCCGCCCCCCTCAAATACCTCTCGCCAGGTAGCGGCCCAGGCATTTCCTGGAGCCATCGCCTCGACTACTGCTGGAAGTACCCGCCTCCGCCTGCCGTACGTACATCATTGCCGTACTGGCAAAGCGACTGTGTCGTACCCGTGGGCCAGATCTTGTGGCTGCTGCCGTTGCAGGTACGTTGCGCGTGGGGGTTACCCCTCCCCCGGTCCATTTCTCCAAAAAGAAAACAACTGAAAGGAACGGTATTCCGCGACCAACCCGTAAAATACACACACGCACACACGCTCACACACACTCCCCTCCATTTCCCTCCCAGGCCGCGGGCTTCACCCTCATTGCCATCTATCTGGACGGAGTGATGCCCAGGGAGGATGGGGGCCAAGGCTGGCAGCCTCCCTGGGGGCCTCTGCTACAACTGCTACAGCTACTGCTACCGACATGCTGCTGCGGCGCTCCGAAAGGAGATCCGCGCCACGTGCACATACGTAGCGCCCGTCGCGCGGAGGCCGCCCTGAAGCGCGCCGTACTCGACCAGCAGGTGCAGCAGCAACAGCTGCTACAGCTGCGACTGCAGCAGCAGCAGCAGCAGCAGTCCGATGGTCAACGGAGTCGTCGTACGGGGCTGCATGCTCTCAAGGAGGGCCATACCGACCCGGGGGTCGCTGCAGAGGCCGCCGTCGTACAGGCTATGTGCCGTCGCTTCGTAGGGGAGGTACGGCATCCTGCGGCAGAGGCGGCGGCGGTGGCAGTGCCGGCACCCATGCCAGCAAACGCACGCGGCCCATACGGCGACGTCGGGCCTGTGGCGGACAGCATTTCGGCAAACGTTGCCGTCGACTACGCCGAGACGGCGGCGGCGGCGGCAGTGGCCTTGCCGTACTCGGGCAAAATGGTTTCGACGGCAACGGCGGCAGCAGGGGCAACGGCGGCTGTGCTGTACGGCGGCGGCAAGGCCGCATTCGGAGCTGGCCACGAGGACCTGCCAGACTGGCGGCAAGGTGTCGTACTTTTTGGTCTGCGCAAGGAGTACGACAGCGGGGGCTGGCTGGCGACGTTAGCGAGCCGATTGTGCTGTTGGCTGCAGTGGCGGCGGCGGAAGTGGCAGCCCGTGGCGACGGAACATGCCGCCGCTGCCGCTGCGGCGGCCGCTGCCGCTGCCGCCGTCGACGGCGGGCATTCACCTCCCGCCGAGTCGCAAACATGGAATGCTGCCACGGGAATCTTGAAACCGAAGGCCGTGACGCAATCTGGAGCTGGCGACAGCGGCGGCGGCGGCGGCGGCGGCAGCCGTCGCGTGGCGGTGTACGGCACTTGGCTTCGGATCATTCCGGGCGAGTGCTTCTGCCTTCTTGGTGAGGGTTAGGAGGCGAGGCAGGGGATGGGTTAGGAGACGACAGGCGACAGGCGTTTGTCTTTGGATGCGCCAGGCCCCTCCATGTTGGGATAATGGTCCCATAGGGCTTTTTAAGGTTTTTTAGGGTTTAAAAGTTTGTGGTTTTAAAGGTTTTAAAGGTTTTAAGGTTTTAGTTACCAGCACTCGTTTAAAGAAGGACGCCCGCGGGCCGAGCGGCGGCTACGGTAGCGGCCTCCGCCCCGCTTACATCTACTTACTCCAAAAGTATTCAGCATCTCCCTTGGCAGGCTCGTCCCTTCACTCCCGCGAACAGTTCTGTCACCAGCCAATGATGATGCAACCATAAGAGCTCTCCCCTTCCCCCCCTCAGCATGCGTTCCTTGGCACCAGTGAAGCTTCACTCGTTCCTGGTATGATGTGTGAAACAGGGGGTAATATCTTCACCCCTGGCAGCTACCCTGCGAAACCCTGCCTTCCCCGGTATTTCGGGGCACCCTCATTCAACCACCCTAGTCGACTTCTCAGTGGATCGCTCAGGTTCCCACCCACCACCAGCATCCAACGGAATCTGCCGGGTCGACAGCGGCCCTACTCCATTCCTGGTCGGCTCGCAGATTAACATTATCTCAGGTCACCACCGTCCATCAATTAGGGGCGCAACACCTTTCCACCTTCGGAGGGATTTTCGACCCTGACAGGCCTCGATCCCGGGATCTCCAGGGGGCAATGGCCGCGCGTTACTAGTAATACCAAACCCTAGTATACCCTGGTATGACTTCCCACCCCACCCCACCCCACCCCACCCCACCCCACCCCACCCCACCCCACCCCACCCCACCCCACCCCACCCCACCCCACCCCACCCCACCCCACCCCACCCCACCCCACCCCACCCCACCCCACCCCACCCCACCCCACCCCACCCCACCCCACCCCACCCCATCCCACCCCATCCGCTTACGGCCGCGATTGGCATTGGCACCTGTTTCTTTCACTTGCGTGAAATTCCCCTTCCCTCTCCACCATACCCCCATTGGCAGTCGGTCCTTTGCTTCTTCTGCAAATCATATTCCCTTCACCCCATCCGCCATTCCCCCATGTGTGTATGTATGTATGTATGTATGTATGTATGTATGTATGTGTGTATGCCTGTATGTATGTAGGTCCCAACGGAGCGGGCAAGACCACCACCATCAAGTGCCTCGTGGGGGTGAGGGTGACGGAAACTAAGCAACCCAACCGCCATAACGCGGTAACGAATAACTGACTAACTAATCCCCGTTGTAACTGATTGGCCCTGCGTCGTTCCGCACACACTCGAATCGTTCATTGTCTTCTCGTATCCATCTTCACTTCCCATCTGCATGGTTTTGCTTTTCCTGCATTACGCATTACTACCCTACCCGGCAAGTGTCACGTCTCACTCAAAACCTCAGAAACCAAAACCGCCCAACTTTATCAAAACCGTTGATCAGGCCATAAGGCCCACCAGCGGCGAGGCCCTGGTGTACGGCACTAGCGTGCTGGACAGCCCCGGTCTGGACGCGGTTCGCGGCGTGACGGGCATCTGCCCCCAGTTCGACGTATTGTGGGGTGCCCTCAGCGGGCGGGAGCACCTGATGCTGATGGCTGACGTGAGGGGTTTGTCCGCGGGGCAGCGGAGGGGGGAGGTGGACCGAATGTTGAAACAGGTGGGCGTGTGTGTATATGTATGTATGTATCTACGTGTGTACATGTATGTATATGTATGTATGTCTATGTGTGTATGATTGTTTGTTACATATTTTGCCGGGCCTGACGTCGCTGGCCCGGGGGGGTTGCTGCCCAGCTGCCCCAACGAACAAGATCGCCGGCCGAAGCACTTCCCCGGCCCCCCTTTAGGGGGAAGGGGAGGGGCGTGAGGGGGGCCGCTGCCCCCTCTCCTGCTCGACACACACACACGCACACACACAGAGCCTGAACCGCCAGATACTGTGTAGGGGTGTCTACACACAGAGCGGTACAGGTCCACGGAGGAAGGAAAGAAAGGAAAGGCCCACAGCCTCAAACGCGGAGCCAGGAGAGAAAACGCTGTGCCAGACAGCAGCCAGTGCGTCTGTGTGTGTGTGTGTGTGTGTGTGTGTGTGTGTAGATATGATGTACATACTGTTGGAAAGTGACCGATACGCAGAAGCCAGTTTACTATGACAGTTTTTAGAAGCAGCAATAGAACCCGAGGGGGCTGTGGCGCTTTGCTGACTCTTAACACATACACGTTGGAGAAGGAAGCCGCAGTGTACACCAGAACTTTATCGAAGTTAAAACCCTGGGGCCCCCTTACAGCCCTGAAGGAGCCGCCGGGAAGGAACAACCGAAGGCTGTCCGAAAAATCCATAGATATCGTAAAAACGCACACACGAAAAACCATTATCCTGAATTACCTTTTGATGATGATATATAAATGCAGGCGCCAGAGCGAGTGGGAATAGACGTTGATATCGCGTGTGTGTGCGTGTGTATTTTACATGGTTCGTGGGGTGCGTACCCCATATCGTGGGGTGCATGTGTGCGTGTGCGTGTGTTTACGTGTGTGGGAAAGGCGGGAGGGGGGAAACGAGACTTGCAGGTTATCTGGCGGGGTTCTCTGTAGAGGGCTAGAGGAGTGGGATGTAGGAAATGGGGGGTCTTTGCAGAAGGGGGTCTTTGGTTTGGGTTGCCTCTCCTCTTCATCATGTATTCCATAACTTGTCGCGCATCATCCCCCAGCTCCTGTCCGCTGCCGCCATTGTACCGCGCCGTACCGTACCGCACCTCACGTAGGTGCAGCTGGAGGCCGCCGCAGATCGTGCTGCCGGGTCGTACAGCGGCGGCATGCGGCGGCGGCTGAGTGTGGCGGCGGCGCTGCTGGGTGACCCACGGGTCGTCTACCTGGACGAGCCAACCACCGGCATGGATCCGGTTTCCAGGTATGTCACACCTTGCAGGGAAAGAAGGACGGCGTCCTCAATTTTGTGGTCAAAATTATTTTCTTCTCTATTAACTGCCCTATTGTCTGCCGAGACGCACACCGGAGGGGAAGGGGGAGGGGGAGGGGAAGGGAAGGGGGCGTAGAGGAGGTTATTAGTGCAAAAAAGCTGGAGGAGGCTTTTTTTTAGTGCAAAAAGGCACTCGCACACGCACACGTAAGCATACACACACGCGCACGACACGCGCCCAACCACACCCTGTGCTCTTCTCTTTCAGGTCCCTTGTCCTAATGCCCTAATCCTCCTACAGATGTTCTCGTACTAGTAGTAGGGTTGAACTTGATGCGTTAAACTTGAACTATTATGCCGCCCTTCGTAGCGGTAGCTGTAGCCATTCGTTTTCCCACTGGAGATTCGGAAGGCCACTATAGGGGATGTTTCACGGCATGTTTTTGCTACTACCACTACAGTAGTAGTAGTACTACGACACGTCTTCGGCAACAACGTCCTTGTTCGACACGGCAGCGCTGGGGGGACATCAACCAGCGCGCTAGAGATGAACGACGCTAGGGTTTCGCACATGGCACAACACGGCCAACAAACTGGTGGTATTTCGCTGGTAGTCAAAATCAAAAGTCCACATGAGAGAGCAGCTGGTTCTAGTCTTCTAGTCTAGACCTGGTCTAGATCTTAAAAAAATATACAATAACAAGATAGGTGTCTCCTGTGGGGACGGCTCTTTGGCCTCCTCAACAGCAGCTCCTCACATCTTTTATGGATGTCAGCCGGCAGACAGTGTTTTACTGTCACCACATTGCTATTACATACAATTTCCCCCCCCCCCGCTCTCCCCTCCCGCTGCCTAAACCACCCCCACCGTCCATCCCACGCCCCCAACTCCCCCCCTTCAATCGTGTGTGGTTCGTCTTTCCCCCAACTCCCCCCCAACTCCCTTTCTCGAACTTCGGACGCAGGCAAACCCTAAGTTTGTTAATCCCTTGAAATCCTTGTACATACGATTCAACCGGGCGCCTCTCCCCCCCTCAGGAGCCACGTGTGGGAGCTCATCTCCGCATCCAAGACCGGTCGCTGTCTGGTGCTGACGACCCACTCTATGGAGGAAGCCGAGGTGCTGGGAGACAGGGTTGCCGTACTGGCGGCAGGTGTGAATAATAGGTGGTCCATGCACCAGGAGGTTGAGGGGCCTACTGTAAACATGTGGTTTCGCAGACGCCAGTGTGTCTGTTTGTATGTATGTATGTATGTATGTATGTATGCATGTATGCATGTATGCATGTATGCATGCATGTATGTATGTATGTATGTATGTATGTATGTATGTATGTATGTATGTATGTATGTATGTATGTATGTATGTATGTATGTATGTATGTATGTATGTATGTATGTATGTATGTATGTATGTATGTATGTATGTATGTATGTATGCATGCATGCATACGTACATTTGAGGGTTTTTCCCCGCACCCTTCGTGTCCCCCCTGCATCCCCCCAGGTCGTGCATGCACACCTGACACGTCGCACTTTCGCGTTCGTGCGTGCGCGCGTGTGGGTATGTGCTATTCAGGCCATCATCGATTTCCCCCCCCTCCCGCCGCACAAACACACGCACACCCCCTTCCCACCAACACCCTGGTGCTCTGCATTCGCGCCAGGTCGCCTCCGTTGTCTGGGCCACAGCCTGGCTCTCAAAAGGCGGTACGGCGGCGGATACCGGCTATCTGTCGGCCTCCGCGAGCTACAGTCCACGGCGGCGGCGACGGAAGCGACCACAACCGATACTGCTGCCGCGGCTGGCGGCAACGGCAGTAGCAGCAGCAGCAGCAGCAGCGGCGGCGGCAGTCTCGACGGTGCAGCAACAGGCAGCGACCGTGGCAGCGGCGGCCGCGGCAGTACGGCAGCGGTCGCGGCGCTAGAGCGGATGGTGGCCAAGTGCTTGGGATTATCTATCGGTGGCGACGACGGTGACGGTGACGGTGACGGTGACGGCGGCGGCGGTGGCGGCGGCTGCTCAGCGGTGGCTGCCGAGCGAGGCCGCAGTCATTTACATTTCCAGGTGTGATGCTGATGGTGGCGCTGTTTCAGGTGTTGCCCATTGTTGTGCTTGTGGTGGAGAGAAGTGGTGGAGAGAAGTGGTGGAGAGAAGTGGTGGAGAGAAGTGGTGGAGAGAAGTGGTGGAGAGAAGTGGTGGAGAGAAGTGGTGGAGAGAAGTAAAATGGCGGAGAGAAGTCAGTTTCATGCCGCGGGAGATGTGGCCGGCTACGCACATGACAGGATTGCCTCGTGGCTGTAGCCCGTTGTGACTGTTGTTTGACTGATCGGCTGGCCCCGATTCCTGCCCTGCCCTGCCCTGCATTGCCTTATGCACTGCGCGGCGGTCGGCGCTAATGATGGTGGTGCTGACGGTGGTGGTGCTGGCGGTGGTGGTGATGTTACAGATCCCCCGGGAGGTGGAGACGCTGTTGCCGGAGCTGTTCGAGCAACTGCAGGTGCGAGATATGCAGGCAGGAGGCAGCAGGCAGGAGGCGATGTGGGGGTCACCACCGCGTGGGCGTGTGGGTAGGGGTGAAAGGAGGGAGGGAGGGATGGGAGGGAAGGGAAGGGAAGGGAAAAGGTGTTGAAATGCAGTTCAAGCCAACAGGTGGAAGTTGGCGGTTGCCATAATGACTGCAGATTCAGTCTGTTTCCTGGCAAAGAAATCGCCGGCACCGTACATCAGGCTCCCAAGACGTCTCACCCCTTTACGTATGTTACTGATATCATGCGAGGTCGGTAATGATGATTGGTCGTCGCTAGCAAAACCGGTAAAGGTAAGTAATATTTTTATCTTCAAGGCACAGAATTGATTTATGGCTTGGCCTCGGGATGCGAGGCTACTTTGCCGTTTGTAAGCCGTAGGCAGGACTGCACTTCGCCTCGCATCCGCAATTTGTTTTGCAACCAGCCATAGACAGCTGACTTTATCGTTATGGAAGGAAGGAAAAGACTGTCTCAAGCTACCCCCCAACCACGTTCGTTAACCGTTTATCCGCAGGCACACAGCTCCGCTCTGGGCATTGTCGACATCCAGATCAAGCTTTCTTCCCTCGAAGATGTGTATCTAGAGGTCGTGCGGCAGTGGAAATAGCTGGGTCGCTGTACAGTTCTCAGCTTCTGCATAGTTCCGTACCGACTTCGAGTGGCTAGTACTATGGGGCCATCAACCACTGCAAAAGTATCCATTTACATTACCTTTGACACATGAAGCTTAAACTGTTGTTCGCGGTATAAATTTAAATTAAGACATTTTGACCGCTTTGCAAAAGTTTTTGTGAAAGTTTTAAGGTATGCAACAGTTATTGCGATAAATGAATCTATGGGGTAGAAAGCTCGTTGGACATATTGGCGAGGAGCGGACGGTTTCGCACAGGCGAGTATTTGGGTTGCGCGATGTCATGTTGCATAATGTAAAGCTATGGTGTGCATAATTCAGTTACACCAGAAGTGTTTCTATTGTTCACATGACTCTCAGCTTTCAACCTCTTCGGCATGCTAGGTCCATGTGTCCAGTCTGGGTGTATAGCTTTCCAACACTCGGAAGCACTTTGGCATTTTGCACCCCGAATCAGGTTGCACCCCAGTATCTGTTTCTGAGGCATGCAACACATCCAGTTGGTCGCCCAAACTAGGTGATGGCAGCAGTCGATGCGCTGCCTAGTCGGACCCAAAAGCACAGCGGACGAGGGCATCAAGCTACCAGACCAATCAAGTCACATATTGACTTGACTACCCACACGCTGCCTGCATCTGTCTCCTCTCTTCACTCCCTTCGCCCTCCTCTCAACTACTGCGGCGCTGTAAAATGCCAGCCCAAAAATACCCCCGAGCAGCCTCCTCTGCAGCCTGGCATCCTCTAAAGCCCAGCATCCACAGCCTCCCTCTCCCCCCCTCCCAATGGACTCAGGTCTCCCAAACAAAAGCTATATCCTCCCGCAGCACCTCCCTCTGGCCACCTCCCCCACGGCACCACTTAGCGCGATTCCCTTTTGTAACCACAGCAGCTCAGCATCCCCCTCCTTACACGGCTTGCAGGGTGCGAGGGTACGGAACCGGTGCAAGGAGACGCCGACAGCAGCAGCGGGTAGTCGTGGAGCCAGCGGCGGCTGCAGCAGCAGCAGCAGTAGCAGCCAGCGCAGGCAGAGGGTTTCGGAGGCTGTAGTAGCTGAGGCGTCGGCTGAACGATCGTCGGCTGCTTTTGGCGGGTTCCGCTGCAGCGGAGGCGGCTTAGTAGCAAGAGCAGCACCGGCAAGGAAAAGCGGTACCCAGCGACGGCAGCGGAAGTGGCGGCGGCGGCGGCGGCATAGCGAGACACAACGGGAGCGGACGACAGCCACCACTCAAATCCCGATGAAGCAGGATAGGTAGCAGCTGCAGCAATAGCAGCTGTAGCAGCAGCACTAGCAGCAGCACTAGCAGTAGCAAATTAGGGATTTACACCGGGTATACAAGAGGACCAGCAAACGGGCATAAGCAGGACGAGCACATTCGTGGTACAAACAGGCGAAGAAGGACGAGCAGCAGAAAAATGTCGTACCGACGCTGACAGGATCACGCGGGACGAGCAAGAGGGCAAGGACGAGCAGGAGCAGCAGCAGCAGCAGCAGCACTAGTAGTAGTAGTAGTAGTAGTAGCAGAAGGACGAGGCAGAGTCCGAGTCCGGGGATGATGATGAAGCGGCTTGATGAAGAGCAGCACTCGTTTCGGCACCATGAAGAGGTGTGGTGATAGAGGCTGCGGAGGGGGGTAGAGAGGGTGTTTTGCTTTGGGAAGGGGCGTGGGGGGGAAGTGCCCTTTCACATCGCGGAACACAGTCTCCTCGTGGCGGCGGCAAGGCACCCAGCAGCAGCAATAGTAGTAGTCTTAATGTACTGCTGAAGTGCCGTACTACCGTACCCCATTCTCCTCCGTCCCTCCACCTGATCCTTCACTGCCGCTAATACTGATGCTGCACCGTACTGTCGTACTGCCGTACTACTGCTGCTGGTCCCCGGACTCCGGGTTCCCTTTCCCTTCCCCGGTGCTTAACCCGCTCCCCTCCTCTGCTCGGCTCCTGCTACATCCGTGTTCGTGAGAAGACTCCGACACTCTCGCTCTCCATCGTCTCATCCCCCCCGGCATCCCTCGCTGTCGTGGTTGTTTTGCCTCTTCATTTGCTCCCCTTCCTCTCCGTCCTTCTCCCCTCTCTCCCTCCCCTCCCCCTTCTCCTCGGTTGCTGTCCTTTAGACTCTGCATATATGATTCCTCTCTGCGCCCTCTTCCTTCTTCCCACCGGCCGGCGATTCGCTTCCCCCCCGTCTCCCTCCCCACTTCTTCAGATGCGTGACTCGGAGGGGGCCTTCCAAGTGTTGGCTCGGTTCGGCACCGCCACCTCCAGGGGCGGTAGTCCCATGTCTAGGTGGGTAAGGCCCACGTGAGTGTCTTAAATAAACCGAGCCCCGGGACCCGGGAGAGTGCGGTGTGATGTGTGTATGTCTGTGTGTGAGAGTGTGTGGGGATGTATATTTGTTACATGACAATCCGGGCCTGACGCTGGCCAGGCACACCTAACCGTATACCCCGACGGGAACAACCGCCGAAGCACTCCATCATTGGAGGGGCGTTATATCGGTTAGAGTCCTAACCGTTCTCCCTTGCCAACGCAAGGCACCGCCACCTGTTCGAATACATACAAACACGGTCTTCCCCCCATCCCCCAACAATACGCACGGCCCCCCCTAGGTGGCGACGCAGCGCCATCCGTATCGCCGCCAATAACGCCTCCCGTAAGCTGCGGGAGGCTGCCCGGCTCAAGGCCCTTCAGCGGACTCCCTACCCTCTGGTGCTGGCCAGGATTAAATTGCTGTTGGACAGATTGACGGTGGGTGGGAGGGAGAAGAGGGGGGAAGAGGGGGGGAAGAGGGGGGGAAGAGGGGGGGAAGAGGGGGGAAGAGGGGGGGAAGAGGGGGGAAGAGGGGGGGAAGAGGGGGGAGCGGCCAATCTGAGGGGCCGGGGGATTGATCTTTGACACGGAAATGAAAGGAGATGCATTTCACATTTGAGCAATACATACATACATACATACATACATACATACATACATACATACATACATACATACATACATATACATAGACGTAACACACCCGCGCGCACAGGTGTTCAAGGACCACGTCACCCAGTCGGCGCTGTCCCATGGGTCACTTCACCCCAGCCGGGTATCCCGGCGCCGCACTGGCATCGCTCCCAGTGGCAACTCGATGGTGGCGGGGCCGTCGCGCAACGAGACCGGGCTGGAGAATGGAGTGGGAAGCAGGATGGCGGCAGCCGCCGCCGCCGCCGCCGCGGCGGCGGCGGACTCCGGCGAGGGCGAGGGCGGTGAGGAGGAGCAGTTGGTATCCAGTGCGATTCGAAGCTGGGACCTGCGCAGGTGCGGCAGAGTGCGCGTGTGTGGAAGGGAGGAGCGGGAAAGGGAAGTGGACAGCAGGGAAAGGGGGGGTGAAGACGGGGTAAGAGACGTTGGGGGAGTTGTTTGTTAGATCTGAATACTGCTGAATCATTTTTCAGTTATATTCAGTTACCCGCAAATCCAAGCGCCTGAATGGCCTTCGATGTGAAGTTGTGTCTTGATACACACATACATACACACATACATACACACATACATACACACATACATACACACATACATACACACATACACAAAACACTGGCACGTTTTGCTGCTCCAGGGTTGGTGGCCACATGCCCTCTGGGCCCATGGACAACCTGTACGGCGATCCTGGACACGCATCAAGGCGCTCGTCACGAGCGGTGAGGTGGCAGTGTGCCGCCGTGTGCGTGTGTCTGTCGTGTGTGTTTAACCATATCACCCTCTAATGCCTCCAGGCCCCCCGTCGAACCTCCCTTCGATACCCCCCCTTTTCGACACACACACACCCCTCCAACACCCCACTCGCATCTTTGGTCGCGAGCTGCTGTGTCAATTTGTGTTTTCCACCCCCGATACATCACTCCGCTCGCTTCCTGTTCTCGGCGCCGTACACTGCCGTACGCCGTATAGTTTCGAGAGTCCCGTTCGCCTACCGGCTTCTCCGAAGACGGTGCTGACGAAGACAGCTTAACCGCCAGCGGTGGCGGCGGCGGCGCCGCCGCCGCCGCCGCTCGGCTCCGCCGTTCATTGAGTCCCACTCGCAGTGTCATCGGGGCCCTGGCTGGCATCGGCGGCGGCGGCGGCATCGGCGCCGCTCCCTCGTTCGCCACCGTCGCGTCGTTCCTGAGCCGTACCGGCGGCGGCGATGCCGGCGGTTTGGATTCCGAGCCAGTCACGGGAGAGTACGACCATATTCCGTTGGACGATCCCGGCAGCGGCACCAAAATGAGCCTCGACAAGCTGCTGGAGGAGCTTAGTACGACAATGTCGTACGTCAGCGACTTTTTGCGCAAGGTGAGTCTCGCCCGTGAGATTTTGTATTTGTATGTGTATGCGTATGTGTATGTCGTACATCTAATCTGTTTCACGGAGGCCTTTCCCCGGGGAATGCGCGCACCCGTCCGCCTGGGGAGCTTCTCCTACTAGATCAAAAGCCCCACAATGCCACACATCATAATAACAACAACATTACTCACTGTTTTTTTTAACAATGCTGCTTGTTCCTAACCATTGCTAACGTCAACCTGTCTTCCAACCGAAAAAATAACATCTACTTCAGCGAAATTTGGAAGAAACCCAGTACGACAGTAACCCACCAACTTGCAACCTGCAACCTGCAAATCCCCGGCCCCCCCAAACCAACAGGTACCTGAGGAAACCCGGATGGAGGCCTGTTTTGCCGCCAAAATGGAAAATTTCAAAAAAGATCAGACGGTGTATCGCATTGGCGACCCCCCCGACCGCTTCCACCTCATCTTGACCGGAGTGGTGGAGATCTGGACCCACCCCCCGGGCAACCGACGGGAGAAGACCCTCATCGCCACTTTGAAAAAGGGTCAGAGCTTTGGGGAGATGGCCATCCTCAATGACGAGCCTCGTGCTGAGGTACGTACGGCAGTAGTACGGCGGCAAACCGGAGACAAGGGTGGTTGTTGGCGGTTGCTTGTGTACTGCTCCTCCTTTGGTTTTGGACTTCCGCAAGTTCCGCATAAATAAAATATAAATATCTTAGGAGTTATATATTTTACAGATATGATGATTTTTGAATTTTTGAATTTTTGAATTTTTCTTCCGTCCCCCTTCCACCCTTTTTTCCCCGCACCACACCGCTATATACATACCGACATACCGACATACGGCATACGGACGCGCTAAATACACAACACGCAGGTCGCCACCCCCACCTCCAACTGCACCTTCCTCACATTCCACCGGACGGACCTGCTGTCCTGTTTTGGTCCGTTCTTCCGGGATAGACTCATCGAGGCGGAGAAGTTTTTCCACTCGCGAGTGGCGGTTTTCCAGGCGTTGCCTAAACGGGACACGCTCAAGGTGCGCTCCAGGGAGCACCCAAGGCTTTTTCAGAGATTTTTTCACGTCGCATTACGTCACACGGCTGCCCTTTTCCTCCTGACCGCTGGGTCGTGCATCGCTCCCGCTTTTAAAACTCTCGTTTTAATTGTTTTAATTGTGTTAATCGTGGTATTCGGGCTTTAGGGCTTTATGTTGCTAGGGCCGCCCAAGCCATTTTATGCACCCCAAACACACATGCACACGTCCTCTCCCCTTTTTCCTATATCGTCTCGTCCCAAACATCCGTACACATAGAAAAAACACATCCACACTTTTCCCCCACCCCGCAACCTCTCAAACTCCCCCGCGCCCCCCGCCCCCTCGAAACCCCCTGGCCCCCAAACACACACTGACAGGTTATCAGCCACATGATGCAATCCACATTCCCCCTTGGAAAGGAGTGGGAGCCTCTGGCCGACCAACAAATATACTTCATCAAGTCGGGTGAGTGTGTATGTATGTATGTATGTATGTATGTATGTATGTATGTATGTATGTATGTATGTATGTATGTATGTATGTATGTATGTATGTATGTATGTATGTATGTATGTATGTATGTATGTATGTATGTATGTATGTATGTATGTGCTGGCTTTCTTGGGAGAGAGGGGGATCATTGGATGCGGCAGTTGCCAGAGGGCGGTTGGGGTTTGGGTCGAGTGGTGGTGGCCAGTCTTCACCACCTTATTTCCAATCTACGGGGTCAACACCCCCCCCTCTCTCCCTTCCTGGCCC
>NW_003307576.1:1499001-1500813 GCF_000143455.1 Volvox carteri f. nagariensis
CCGAACCCCGTCAGGGACCGTAACGCTGGAGGCACTGGACCGGCGTCCCGCCACTGCACCCACCACACACCCCGCTGGCGGCGGCGGCGGCGGCGGCGGAGGAGGAGGCATCGGGTCCATGCGCGGCGGCGGCAGTGGCGGCCACGGCAGCGGCGGAGCGGCCGCCGGAGGCGGCGCCGTCGGCCAATCCGGGTCCGCCAACGGCCATGCCGGCGCCGCCGGAGGCGGCGGCGGTGTCGGCCACGGCGGCGGCGGCGGCGGCAGTTTGGGTCTTGGCGGGGAGTTTGGCGGCGGGTACGACGCTTCGGAGAATGAGGTCCTGGCGGCCATTACCATTGTGGATGGTCGTGCCATTGGGACGTTGGGGCATGAGGATGAGCTGAGGAGGTTGAGACGGGCGGCAATTCCGAAGAAGGTATGTATGTATGTATGTACGTACGTATGTATGTTTGTGGGCACATGTGACCAGCATGTGTGATGTCGCGTAATTCCCCGGGGAAGTTGCTGCAACGATACCACATACAAACACACACGAACCCAGATCCCCACTCCCACATCTCTACCAAGCCCCATTTATCCCTTCTCTCCCCCATAAACACACACATGCACACACAAATACACACACACAAATACACACACACAAATACACACACACACACACACAAATACACACACACAAATACACACACACAAATACACACACAAGCCCTTCGCTTCCCCTCCTCTTTCCCCACCCCCTAAAACATACATACATGCATACACGTAAATAAAATACATATATACACACGCACACGCAGACGGTGGCCACCCTGGAGCCGGGGTCGCACTTTGGCGGAGGGGCACGTGTCCTTGGGGAGGGAGAGCTGCAGTCGTGTATTAAGGTACGGCATTGTACGAGACGCAGTAGGTGTGGGTTGGTCATCAGGGAACATGCGTGCCGTATTTATGTATGCAGGCGTGTAGGTAGTGGGTAGGTGGGTAATGTTGGTATACGTGTGTACTAAACACATGTCGCTCTGGTAAGGG
Source organism: Volvox carteri f. nagariensis (assembly GCF_000143455.1). Lineage (NCBI taxonomy): Eukaryota > Viridiplantae > Chlorophyta > Chlorophyceae > Chlamydomonadales > Volvocaceae > Volvox > Volvox carteri. The sequence continues at coordinate 1,500,028 of NW_003307576.1, forward strand.
AGAGGAAGGGGTACGGAAGAGGACGGCGCGTCGTACTCCGTGCCGTACAAGCATTTGGAGGGGAGGGGGGCTTGTGGGCTGCTCGTCACTCAGGCTGGCGGGTTTTAGGGTTTTAGAATTCTAGGGTTTTAGTCAAATGTCTGACCTCCCTTTGACTTTCGTAGGAAGGTGTGGGCCCGGATGGAGGGGGGGGGGCAATTTTTTGCAGTGTGCCATTTTTTTACCCACCCCCTTTCCCACGGGTGGGGGAATGGTAGGGGTGTTCTTCCTTCCGCCCTTCTGGCCCCTGCGACCACCTCCCTATTCCCCCCCAATTAACCCCCCCGCTACCACGTACACATACACACACGCACGTCGTGGCAGGTCACGGCGAATTCGGAGATCACTGTGTACCACATGCACATTGACCAGTTCTTCAAGTGCGCCTCACACGAATTGGTCAGGTACGGGGTAGGGGGGACAGGGACGTGTGTGTATGGGCGAGGAAACACACACAGAGAGGGGGGGACGGAGGGCTAGGAGGAAGTGGAGGAGATGTACCTGGCGTGAGATGGGAAGAGAAGGCGTGTGCACACCGTCACCTGGGTTTCGCTCTTTGGCTTTCCGTTCATCCTGTCCTTTTCCCCCATTCCCTCCCCTCCCCGCCCCCGCCCCCTCCTTCCCCCTTTTCCCCCCTCTTCACCCCCCCGACTTCCCCTTCCCCCGTCTCTCCCTCCCCCCACCCGGCCCCGCCCCCTGCCTTCGCCGCGGGTCTTTACCGCCAAAAGGGCCTTGCGGGACGATACA
>NW_003307576.1:1501587-1503621 GCF_000143455.1 Volvox carteri f. nagariensis
GGGCGGGAGGGTGTGTTTGTGTATGTGCTTGCAGTATGTGTGTATGTGTATGTGTATAGCGCCGTACCGCCGGCGAACGAAAGTACGGCGCAGAAAGCAATACCACGATCAGGTTGATGACGTCATCCACATTATTCACTCACTCCTTATATCACAGCTTATTTCACGACACGTCCTAACCCCACACGTCCTAACCCCACACGTCTAACCCCACACGTCTAACCCCACACGTCTAACCCCACACGTCTAACCCCACACGTCTAACCCCACACGTCTAACCCCACACGTCTAACCCCACGCGTCCTAACCCCACACGTCCTAACCCCACACGTCCTAACCCCACACGTCCTAACCCCACACGTCTAACCCCAAACGTCTAACCCCACACGTCTAACCCCACACGTCTAACCCCACACGTCTAACCCCACACGTCTAACCCCACACGTCTAACCCCACACGTCCTAACCCCACACGTCTGCCATTTCCTCCATTAAACACCTCATTCTTACCTTCCCCCCTTCCCTTTCGACGCGCCTATCACCCCGCCTATCTCACCCCGCGTATCTCACTCCCCCTCAGGATGAGGAGAACCCTCTGGCGGCTATTCGCGGACCCGGGGGACTGGCGCCCAAGAAGAAGAAGGGTGAGGGGAGGGTGTGTGTGTATGTGTGTGTGTGTGGGGGGGAGAGGTGATGAGGGAGGAGGGGGAACGTTAAGAGGGAAGGGGAGGAGGGGTTACGTTTCATGTCCGCTTTAGTGGTGATGTGGGGTAGAGCAGACTGCCCACACCTGCCCTCTTCTAGCCGGTCGGTCTACTTCCCAACTATTAAGAATTCCTCTTGGGGTGGCGGTTGTGAAGGTTGTGAAGGTTGTGAAGGTCAGAAGGGGACATTGCCTCCGTTAACACGCTGCAGCTTGTGACGTGTCGATGTGTACGTGTGCATATCGTCGTACACAGCACGGACGCACATGCCTCCGGGCCTCTTACCTAATCGTATGGGTGTGTACGACAGCAGTACGACACCCGCGCTTTCCGCCCGCCAGACGGTTTTGCACCCCCTGGAGGGGCCCCCTCCAGGTATCTCTCCACATCGTATCCACCGGCCCCTTCACTGGGCCTCCCCCTTCCCTCCCCTCTTCCTCCCCCCCCTCCTCTCCCGGGGGCCCTCAGGCGCTAAAAAGGGCGGCGGGCATAGCAACGAGGTGGAGAGGGTTTTGTCGTACATGCGGGAGCTGGAGGCGGAGCTGGATAACCCGGGAACTAAGAACCTGGAGCTGTATAAGAATGTGCGTGTGGAAAGGGCGGGAGTCTGGAGGTGGAGGTGGATGTGTAGAGAGGGGGGGATTAATTCCTTCCTCCGCCGACCGCATCCCCTGATGATGCTTTTGCCACCCCCTTGCGAAGTACGGGTTGAATCGGCTTCCTTACCCGGTCCACTGTTGCCATGTTACATACATACATACGTACATACATACGTACATACATACGTACATACATACATGCATACATACACTCTCACCTTTCCCCTCGCCGGAAAGTTGCTTCTTAGGGTTTTAGGGTTTTGTAGATGACTTCCCCCGCCCCTCTCCCCAACCCCCTCTTTGTATTCCACAGGGTACCCCCGCTGAGCGTTACTACCGGAATCCGCTGCTGTGTGGTACGGCACGGGGTAACGCTCTCCCCGACATCATTGCCGGGCTCTACACTGAGGGACTTGCGCCCCTAGCGGATAAGGTGGGGCGGATGTGGATGTGTGCGTGTGTGTGTGTGTGCGTTTGTATGTATGTATGTATGTATGTGTGTCTTGAAGGAATGAAGGTGGTTTCTAGGGGTTTTCAAAAGGGGGTTAGCAATTTGGTATGTGTGTGTATGTGTTATGGATCTACGTAAGCCTCTGTGTGTTTTCATGGACTGGAAAGCCACCCCGGGCGGCAAGTGGGGATGATGTGATGGCACGCGCACACTTATACACACACTTATACACACACTTATACGCACACTTATACACACACTTATACACACATTTATACACA
>NW_003307577.1:0-773 GCF_000143455.1 Volvox carteri f. nagariensis
ATAGGGTGTGGCGGCCGCTTGATCATGACGCCGGTCGTTATTGGCATATGTAGAGGTAGGTACCCCGGTAGGTAAGTAGGTAGAGGGCCGATGTGATTGTGGATAGGGAGGCTGCAGGAAGGCAGGAAAGCAGCAGGAAGAGAGGCTTGTGATGGCTGCACACCGCCCTGTGAAACCCCCTGATACCCCATGCACGCCTCGCTGTGCTGTGTTTTCCTGTCCGGGTACAGATGCCCTTCCTTGGCCCGTACGTGTTCGATGTGGATGCTGTGGATTCCAACCCCTGCGCATGGCATGGCCGCGGCGGCCTCACGGTTGGCTAGCGCCAAGTGTCCATTACAGGGCACACGTTGCTTTTACAATGCCAAGCCTTTATTACAGCCAAATCTTTGTTTTCTTGAGTAGTTGCCTTACCGCTTAGGGGTCGTTCAGACGGAGGGGTACCTGCAGGCAGGAAAGTTAGTGCTTGCTTCCGTGGGAGGGGGCGAGCCTGGTTACCGAGCGACTCTGCTTCTGAAGCCTGTAGGTTAGGCAGAAGCCGCAGCGGAAACCTGTCAGTATGAACTCGCTATGAACTCGCGAACTTGCTCTTTCCGTCGCACTCCTGCGACTTATTCTAGCCCTGTACGGTCCAGCCGTACACACCAAGGACATTCAACCGAGTACACGCTCGGCAAATACACAGAANACTTTTGTTTTCTTTCGTTTCGCTCATAAAGCCTACAGTTACAGGCGCGATATCTGACGCGCAGCTCCACCTCCGCATGCCTGTT
>NW_003307577.1:3930-6114 GCF_000143455.1 Volvox carteri f. nagariensis
AATCCCACATTTTTTAAGGCTTAAGAATGTATGCAGCAAAAAGAATTTCCTGAGAATATGACTTAAGAATGAGTGCCATACTTAGCGAACCTATGGTAAGAACGGTTAAAACCGGCCAAAGAGCAGCTAAGTATGCTTTAGGCAAAGAATGAATAAGTTGGCCTAAGAATGTATAAGAACACCCCAAAGAACGAAAAGAATACATAAGACTGCTGGCCCTAAAGAATGCTAAAGAATGGTAAAGAGTGGTTTTATTTCTTAAGAATGAGACTTAAGAACGAGTGCCATACTTAGCAACCCTATGATAAGAATGGTTAAAACCGGCCAAAGAGCAGCTAAGTATGCTTTAACACTAAGTTGGTCTAAGAACGAATAAGAACACCCCAAAGAATGGAAGAGAATACCTAAGACTGCTGGGCCCCAAAGAATGCTAAAGAATTTCAAAGAATGGTTTTAAGATAAACGGATGCCTTACGAACGTTCTTAGAACGTTCTTAGAACGGTGTAAGAACGTTCTAATGGTTATTCAATTTTATCAATTTGGCTGGGCTAAGAACGAGTTAAGAACGTTCTTAACCCCCCTCCGTGTTTGTAGGGTCGGCCCTGCTGTAATAAGCTACTGCTTGGCCCCGACATTGCGGACCAGGAACAGCAAGCAGGTGCTTTCAGGGGGAGCAATGTGCTTCTAAATACCACCCCCCACCATCAAGCGCCAAAGGAGTATTTTGCCGTGCACTCGTCCGTGGCCCATCCCTGATGTTTTCATACCTTTCTCGGCCTTTTGGCTCAGATCATGTGTAGTATCTGTTCTTATTAGCTTAATCGCTAATATGGTCCTCATTGAGGACCTGCGATTAACTTGAATATTTCTCGGGGGCTTGTCAATGGTGCGCTTGCGCATCCGACTTGCCAGCATGGTTGCGGCCTTACACTACCGCTGCAGCCGTGCACCCGCCCATACGAAAATGCACAACTGGGCTGGAGGGTGCCGTGCGCTGCTGAGCTGTGCTGTGCTGATCGCTGTGCTGTGCTGATCGCTGTGCTGTGCTATGCCCATCCATCTGCATGCTTGTAAACCCAGCTGTAAGCTCGTCCAACGTGTGCAGTACCTGACGTGCTCGTGGTAACCATTCCATCAGTCACCGCCCCGCGCCGCGTGGGAACGACTTCAATCAGGCATCGTACATTACTCGCACGACACCGTACGTACAGCAAAAGGAGGACCGAGCGGATTTGTGCACATGGCCTAGGTAATAGGGTGTGGCGGCCGCTTGATCATGACGCCGGTCGTTATTGGCATATGTAGAGGTAGGTACCCCGGTAGGTAAGTAGGTAGAGGGCCGATGTGATTGTGGATAGGGAGGCTGCAGGAAGGCAGGAAAGCAGCAGGAAGAGAGGCTTGTGATGGCTGCACACCGCCCTGTGAAACCCCCTGATACNCCATGCACGCCTCGCTGTGCTGTGTTTTCCTGTCCGGGTACAGATGCCCTTCCTTGGCCCGTACGTGTTCGATGTGGATGCTGTGGATTCCAACCCCTGCGCATGGCATGGCCGCGGCGGCCTCACGGTTGGCTAGCGCCAAGTGTCCATTACAGGGCACACGTTGCTTTTACAATGCCAAGCCTTTATTACAGCCAAATCTTTGTTTTCTTGAGTAGTTGCCTTACCGCTTAGGGGTCGTTCAGACGGAGGGGTACCTGCAGGCAGGAAAGTTAGTGCTTGCTTCCGTGGGAGGGGGCGAGCCTGGTTACCGAGCGACTCTGCTTCTGAAGCCTGTAGATTAGGCAGAAGCTGCAGCGGAAACCTGTCAGTATGAACTCGCTATGAACTCGCGAACTTGCTCTTTCCGTCGCACTCCTGCGACTTATTCTAGCCCTGTACGGTCCAGCCGTACACACCCAGGACATTCAACCGAGTACACGCTCGGCAAATACACAGAAAACTTTTGTTTTCTTTCGTTTCGCTCATAAAGCCTACAGTTACAGGCGCGATATCTGACGCGCAGCTCCACCTCCGCATGCCTGTTTTTTTCAAGGTCTGTGGTGTCAGCTTCACCCGGCTGCCTTGACTGCTGCTGCAGCAGGCGGGCAGGGACATGGATGGGTCCCTACTGACTGGACTCCGCTACACCGCTCTGACGGATTGAAGCAGCGGCCGAATCACCAGCTCTGTGGGGGATCCTCA
>NW_003307577.1:7749-8816 GCF_000143455.1 Volvox carteri f. nagariensis
ACAGCTTGTAAGGTACCTGGCTTGAGCCCAGCACAACGTAAACAGAAGTCACGCTGGACCTGGACCATACCATCTTCCAAAGCCAAATCAAGATATGACTTACCAGCGGGTAAAACACCTTTACCTAACCGCAGGACGGAGACAATCCTATCAGGACCCCAGACCTCAGCACCATAACAGAGAACCGAACGGACCTGGGTGTCGAACGCTTGAAGCCGAACGGCAGGAGCCCACACCCTGTTCTCATCCAACCGATTACTAAGACCGAACATAGCCCGTCGCCCTGCTTCCAAAAGTTCGTTGACACAACTCGCAAACGGGGACGCAGGGCCCCAATAGAGACCCAAGTACCTAACGCGACCACACCAGTTAATAGGACTAGGAACAAGTAAACTACCAACCATGGGTGGGTGCCAAAGCGACCCATCAGTACGGAGAGGAAGCATGAGCCTCACCCCCTCAAACGCCCTCTTAACGACATCAACGGAAGCAGCCACAACAAGGGCCTCACATTTCCGAACGTTGCAGCGCATACCAAAAGCAGCACAGAACTCAATAAGCAGCTTAAGCGAGAACTGGAGGCGTGCCAACGAGGTCGCGAACAAAGTAAGGTCGTCTGCATAGAACAACAGAGGCAACCGACGATCATTAATGACAGGACATTCGTGTGCACGTGTGTTGAACCATTCGTCCATACCATCCCTCGCTTCAAGGTAGTCGGCAATAACTTCAATGAAGAACCCGAACAAATTGGGACTCATGAGACACCCCTGCTTCACGCCCTGCAGAGATGCAAAGATGGACCCTAGGCGACCGTTAACCTTGACCCGTTGGAGAACACGTTCGTAGCATATAAATACACAGAAAACTTTGGTTTTCTTTCGTTTCGCTCATAAAGCCTACAGTTACAGGCGCGATATCTGACGCGCAGCTCCACCTCCGCATGCCTGTTTTTTTCAAGGTCTGTGGCGTCAGCTTCACCCGGCTGCCTTGACTGCTGCTGCAGCAGGCGGGCAGGGACATGGATGGGTCCCTACTGACTGGACTCCGCTACACCGCTCTGACGG